>NC_088877.1:24873951-25176972 GCF_032884065.1 Artemia franciscana
TTTCCGTTCAAATGAGCCCTTTCGTGATAATTACTGTTTGATATTATTATCATGACTCTTTTTCTTACGGTTTTGGTTACTATTGAACCGCACCCCTCCTTACTTACAGTTCGTTACCACGAACTGTTTGATGCTACCTAGGAAAGTAAATATGTTCAGTTGATCGATCTTCTCGTTATTTAACATCGCCTCTTCAACTTAGCTTATTCCCAGTCATGGCAAATTAGTATTAACGTCATAATGCTTGCGATACCGGGAGCCCAGGCTTTGCCCGGACCCCGTACTCGGCACGTGGCAGGCTCAAATATGTTTGATTCTTTAATTACACATTAGCATAACGATCCCTTTATTCTTTAGTTTTAAGTTGTAATGTGCCAAGTCAACAATTTCAATTGGTTTAAGAAATTCTGGTGTTAATTCAATTCCTCCTTTCTATTAATTCATTAAAGAATAGTCTGTTTTATATAAATTGTTTTCTCCTGGAACTCGTTGTCTTTCTCACTGCTGCTTCTCTTCTAACCAAAGCAATTGCAATTGAATTAAGTAATCCTGGCGTGAATTCAATTCTTCCATCCTGTTTATCCTTCACAGACTCACCTATGCTAAACTAACCTGTTCCTTCAGTCCACTGTAATTTTGCTTTGTCTTCTAACAGAAGATTTCGTTATGCAATGTTTTTCTTTGCAAGGCAATATGATTTTTGGTGTTTCTGGTTCCATGTCTGTTTCTGTAGCTCTTCAAAATTGTTTGTCATTTTGTGTAATTGTGCATGCGTCATAAATACTAAAATGATACGACCGTCTCTGAGACGAAAATGATTTAATTTCTTCTCATGAAATGTATATGAATATGAAGTCACTTATATGAATTTTTTCCCCAGAATTAAGGCTATAAACTAATTTTTTCAAGCTCTTGACCTATCTATATTGTTTTTCCAGTCCAAGAAATTTCAGGTTCTAATTTTCATAAGACAAAAAAAAATATATGGAACTGTTTTCATCAAAAACTTTCTGTATAAATGCATACACAGTTGTTCGTTTAAAGAGAGTTGATAGATAATACATATTCATCATAATACTGTTAACATCCAGGTACTGTTAACATCTAATAGTAGTAAACAGCCAGGAACTCAGTGGCCAGTGAAAGGTTTCCCCCTCCTTCAAAAAGACTTGAACTACCCTTTTTTACAATTTTTCAAAATATTATTTTTGGGGGTACAGGCTTTCGTCCTGCAAGAATAAAAAACGGTACCATTATTTTTTCAATAATGCGGATTGATATTCATAACTTCAGAGCCCCCTCCTCTTTCAAATACTATTGTCTCCTGGCAGCCCTAGACTCCCCCAGAGAGCCGCAAATTGACTAGTAATTAGTACAAGACTAGGGTCCGATCCATGGAACAAATATTATGTTCTAAATATTCTATATTTTTTATGGGCACTTTTCTATATCTTTGATCTTTCGCTTGTTCACTTTTCACGTCTGAAGGATCCCTGGATATGTCCCGCTTCAATATTCCGTGAAATCAGATAGGTATGTTGGTTAAAAGAGATGAATTTGGGTCCAGATGGACAAAACTCATATTAAAACCCAAGGTGTAATTTGGTATGGGGCAGCTGAAATTTAGCGTCTTCAAAAACCTTGTCAAAACTAAGACAGATCTGAATAACTCAAGTGTTTATAGAAACTGATTTTCAACTTTAGTATACTTTTGCTTTTATGGTACTACATGGCTCATTTTCATTTTTCACTCGGTAATTTTCGCTTGTCTTAGGAAAACTGGCCCCAAATTTATCCCCTCCTCCAAAATTTTGACGAAAATTATGCCCCTACTTAAGAGGTGCCATTTTTACAGCAAATAACAAATAATTACACCAAAAATACCTTTTTAAGTGCATAAAGGCTATATATAATATTTTTCACCAATTTACAACATTACTAGCAATTTTTGGCCGGTGAGAATATCGTTATTTACCATTAAAAATCAGATGCAGGAATTAAGACATTTTTCACTTCATCTCAGAGATTAGCCCATTTAAAACGTTACTTTAAAATACTTTTCACCATTACGTGATATAGTGTCTGAATTCTGGTTTTGATACTTTTTATTTATAAAGTCTTTCTGACAAGTAACAATTGTATATGGGCCAATTTAAGCCCAATTGAATTTATTCTAATGCGGTTAATAATGATAAGTGAATTAATATATAAGCCAATTTAAAGCCAACTGGCTTTAACATATCAGTCAATTTAAGACTTGTATATTGTGTCCTAATATGTTTAAGAATGATAAGTGAATTGATATATGAGTTAATTCAAAGCCAATTGGCTATAGCATATGAGCCAATTTAAGACTTGTATATTTTGTCCTAATATGTTTAAGAATGATAAGTGAATTGATATATGAGCTAATTCAAAGCCAATTGGCTATAGCATATGAGCCAATTTAAGACTTATAGTAGATTGTGTCCTAATATGTCTAAGAATGATAAGTGAATTGATATATGAGCTAATTCAAAGCCAATTGGCTATAGCATATAAGCCAATTTAAGACTTATAGTAGACTTTGTCCTAATATGTTTAAGAATGATAAGTGAATTGATATATGAGCTAATTCAAAGGCAATTGGCTATAGCATATTAGTCAATTTAAGACTTATAGTAGACTTTGTCCTAATATGTTTAAGAATGATAAGTGAATTGATATATGAGCTAATTCAAAGCCAATTGGCTATAGCATATGAGCCAATTTAAGACTTGTATATTTTGTCCTAATATGTTTAAGAATGATAAGTGAATTGATATATGAGCTAATTCAAAAGCAATTGGCTGTAGCATATGAGTCAATTTAAGACTTATAGTAGACTTTGTCCTAATATGTTTAAGAATGATAAGTGAATTGATATATGAGCTAATTCAAAGCCAATTGGCTATAGCATATGAGCCAATTTAAGACTTGTATATTTTGTCCTAATATGTTTAAGAATGATAAGTGAATTGATATATGAGCTGATTCAAAGCCAATTGGCTATAGCATATGAGCCAATTTAAGACTTGTATATTTTGTCCTAATATGTTTAAGAATGATAAGTGAATTGATATATGAGCTGATTCAAAGCCAATTGGCTATAGCATATGAGCCAATTTAAGACTTATAGTCGATTGTGTCCTAATATGTTTAAGAATGATAAGTGAATTGATATATGAGCTAATGCAAAGCCATTTGGCTATAGCATATGAGCCAATTTAAGACTTGTATATTTTGTCCTAATATGTTTAAGAATGATAAGTGAATTTATATATGAGCTAATTCAAAGCCAATTGGCTATAGCATATGAGTCAATTTAAGACTTGTATATTTTGTCCTAATATGTTTAAGAATGATAAGTGAATTGATATATGAGCTAATTCAAAGCCAATTGGCTATAGCATATAAGCCAATTTAAGACTTATAGTAGACTTTGTCCTAATATGTTTAAGAATGATAAGTGAATTGATATATGAGCTAATTCAAAGCCAATTGGCTATAGCATATGAGCCAATTTAAGACTTGTATATTTTGTCCTAATATGTTTAAGAATGACAAGTGAATTGATATATGAGCTAATTCAAAAGCAATTGGCTGTAGCATATGAGTCAATTTAAGACTTATAGTAGACTTTGTCCTAATATGTTTAAGAATGATAAGTGAATTGATATATGAGCTAATTCAAAGCCAATTGGCTATAGCATATGAGCCAATTTAAGACTTGTATATTTTGTTCTAATATGCTTAAGAATGATAAGTGAATTAATATATGAGCTAATTCAAAGCCAATTGGCTATAGCATATGAGCCAATTTAAGACTTATAGTTGACTTTGTCCTAATATGTTTAAGAATGATAAGTGAATTGATATATGAGCTAATTCAAAGCCAATTGGCTATAGCATATGAGCCAATTTAAGACTTGTATATTTTGTCCTAATATGTTTAAGAATGATAAGTGAATTGATATATGAGCTAATTCAAAGCCAATTGGCTATAGCATATGAGCCAATTTAAGACTTATAGTAGATTGTGTCCTAATTTGTTTAAGAATGATAAGTGAATTGATATATGAGGTAATTCAAAGCCATTTGGCTATAGCATATGAGCCAATTTAAGACTTGTATATTTTGTCCGAATATGTTTAAGAATGATAAGTGAATTGATATATGAGCTAATTCAAAGCCAATTGGCTATAGCATATGAGCCAATTTAAGACTTGTACATTTTGTCCTAATATGTTTAAGAATGATAAGTGAATTGATATATGAGCTGATTCAAAGCCAATTGGCTATAGCATATGAGCCAATTTAAGACTTATAGTCGATTGTGTCCTAATATGTTTAAGAATGATAAGTGAATTGATATATGAGCTAATGCAAAGCCATTTGGCTATAGCATATGAGCCAATTTAAGACTTGTATATTTTGTCCTAATATGTTTAAGAATGATAAGTGAATTTATATATGAGCTAATTCAAAGCCAATTGGCTATAGCATATGAGCCAATTTAAAACTTATAGTAGATTATGTCCTAATATGGTTAGAATAATTAGACCTTTAGATGACTTTTAAAATATTAGCACAAGCATAATGGAACTGTACACAAGCTGTAGAATCGGTCACTTTTACAAGCTTCAAGTGAAAAATGTAACTGAAAATAAATGTAACTGTAACTGAATATTTTGTGCGTGTCCCTCGAACCAACTAAAAAAAATAACTTCGAACTTAAAGAACAACTTCGAACAGTGTATAATTTTCATTAAAAAAAACTTGCAGATTTTATTAGAAGGTTCCCATTCCCCCTTGGAGATCAAGTATATTTACAATAATCCAATAATTTCATTTTCTGACAATAAAAAAAAATCCAAACATATCTCCTAGCGTGCCTCCCTGAAATGAGCTATTTTGTAAGGATTTAGACAATAGATAAGATAATATTCATTCATAATGCAATATAGTCCTCCCTAAGTCTGCTTGGCCTGTAAAAAAGGTGGAAGATTCATAAAAGGATAACTTACTCTGAAAAAAAACATCCCTTACTTTAATAGAGAAAAGAGGAAATAGAATATAGAGATGAATATACAAACAGATATATTCCAATAATAAAAATTAGACATTTAACAAACACAGGATATTTATCACCTAAAAAGCTCCATGTGTTTATACATTTATAGATTTTTAGAATAAATTATTTTATTTCTGCTGTCTAATTAAGGACTTTTCTGCTCCTATCTTGTTTTTTTTTTTTTGTTGGTTTTTTAGTTTCTCAGAATTCTACGAAAATAGGGAGTCATTTTATTTGAACCAATTTTCCAGCTATATATTATATAAACTGCGAAGTAAACATTTTTGTTCGTTTTAAGTCTGAACTTCGCCCTTTATCTCCATCTGAAAACTATCCCCCCGAATATCATACAGGGGGTAAGTAAGTTCGCTGTCTATTTGGAAAATCTGATTTCCTCCAATTTGTGCTATAGATACTATATGAATGTGTTAATAGTATTATGTACACATTTTTATATTAGATTTGTAAAAAGAAATGTGTAAGAGATTTGTTTTGTCTTATATAGGATTGTTCTTTTTTAGCACTCGGTTACCACAACTCACTACGGCTGCTGTGCTCTTCTCTTGGCAATATTCTTCTTTCCATTTGGAATTATCTGCTGTTTATGCCTTGGAGAAACCTCTTGTGATAATTGCGGCGCAGTTTTTAGGGATTAAGACATTTTCCTAGCCCAAGCATTCAATTTATATGGATTATTTTTTTAATAAACATTATATAGTGCAGCACCTAAAAACAAACCGTTTTGCTTTAAAGAGTAGCTTTTATCTATTTATAGGAGTATAGTTAGCTCACAGAAGGAGTGACGTAGCTAAGGATAGGAATGGGGTGGATAGGGGGCGCCATCCACAGGCATAGCTTGTGAGTGGGCGACAAACTGTATTTTTGCGTTTACTTCTACTGTAGTAGTGATGGTAGGGGGGAGGGTCAAAAACCGACATTGTTGGCCTGCTCTAAAAACTCTACGCCCCTGCACGAAAGCAGCGAAGGGCAGTAAATTTTTCGGGATATCCAACTGAAAGATAATTATATATGTTGTGTAAATACATTTAATGAAGTTAAACTTACTATTTAGCGTCAAGCACAACGTTCGGCATCAGCATAAAAACGAGTAAACTTGACTAAGACTTTCAGTTACTTTAAAAATCTGAGCCTTATATGGTTAAAAAATCCTGCCCAGGACGCGACGTATTCTAAAGACTAATACAACGATTTTGGCTGCCATAAAACTGGGTAAAAAAATCCTACCCAGGACGTGACCGCATTCCCGAGACGAATGCACCAACTTCGGACTGCCATAAACCGGGATAAAAATCTCACCCAGGATGCGACTGCATTCCAAACACTAATGAAACCACTTCGGACTGTCATGAACTTAAAAAATTCCTACCCAGGACGCCACCGTCTTCCTGACATGAATACAACCACTTGAGACTTCCGTAAAGCTGGGCAAAGAATTCTTCCCAAGACGTAATTGCATTCTGGATACGAATTCAACCACTTTAGTCTGCCATAAAACTCGCTTTATGGTAGCATTGGTAGCACAGATCCGACTACATTTTGGACAAGGGTACGATTTACAACTACCATTTTAATAGATATTAAGAGGTGATAGAACTGAGTGGTACAAATATCTTCCTTTTTTCTTTGGCTTGCTATATAAATTTTATTAAATTAAAGTAAATATTGTCCAAGAATCAAATATTTACACTAAATAATTTAATGTATCCTATAATTTAATGTCACTAAGTGTTCCGTAATGCCCAAAACCATAAACTACATAGCATTTCGTAAGAAAATACGCTACTGTGCTCAAAATACTTTGCTACAGTGGTTACGGGGTCACATCATATGACTAAATTACGAAATCCAAATTATCTATATTTACCATGGTAAAAATTTGGCATTTATTTACTTTGCTTCCGATTGGTACTTCATTTTGACCGCATTTATTTATTTGCTCCAGTCATGGCCGTATCCAGGGGGAGGGGTTTGACCCCCCCCAAACTTTTGTTGGATACGTAAAAATGTAACAAACATGTATATAAACAAAGTTTTGATTTTTTTATTGTATCTTGCCCCCCCCCCCTTCGAAAAAAATCCTGAATACGCACTTGTATATAGCACTTGCCAAACGAAAAATGTAACGTATACCGCTTATTTTTCTGAAAAATGCGTCTATAAGTTTCCTACAGGGTTTACAGGTTCGAGTGTTTTAGGGATATATTTTCTTCATGGAGTAACTAGAAATAACTCGATTTTATAGCATAAATACAAGAGATCAATAAACTTAACACATTTGCAAACGGATAACATTTCCTTATTTATCCAGAAGGGTTTTGACCAGAGTACCTATACGGGATACGGTTTCGAGTTTCTCCAAACGAACCATAAGCCATGGTCATTATAATTTTCCATCTCTTCTGACAACCTTATTGCTGCTTCAAGCCGTCATCGCTGTTATCATTCATACCGAGCTAATGCTGATCATTGTTGATTAAATTAATTTCTCTTAAAAACATCAAAATCAAATTTTCCAAATTATTTATGGTATTGAAGAAAGAGCGGAGGACGTATCATTTGAATTTTACAAAATGCATTACGTCCTGTGTTTGATTTAAGCTTAAATCTGAATTACCGTTATTTCTTATTCGATATAAGCTCTATATGGTATAACAGAGATTTTTATAATCATTTTTCAAAGTTTCATTTTGCGAATTAAGCGTTCAAACGAATTATTTTGTCCCAATTTAGTCCGATGATAAAAATTCTTTTCCATCATATGTGTAAAATTCTGTTTTCTTCTGTTAGTTTATAGATGATTCATTTTAGCGAAAATCCTTTTGTTTGTTCAACTACTGGAATAAAAATTCATTCGTGCCAATGCAAGTCTAACTAATTAAGGCGTTGCTTTGAACAAATCCTTTATTCTGAGCTTACTTAATTCTTTGATCCGTTATCAACTTATTTCAACCCTAAAAGAAATTGTGCTTTTAAGTTGGATACATAGTTCAGGGCAAAGGGTATGGGTAGCTTATAAGAGTGGGAGCTGGCACTAGTATCGACAAAAACTATCAACATCATTTAGTTCTAGCGACGCTTGCCATTTGTTTAAGTGTAATAATTAAAATAATTAATTTAAATAGTATAGTTGGCAAAATTAGGATAGTAATAATTGTCTGATTGCAGTTCCTGACAAAAAATGATTACAAACCTTTGACAAAATGCCAAGTGACGCCAGCCGCTAGATAGCATTGATAATTTGTCGGCATCAGTGCCAGTTTCCACTCTTATAAGTTACCCAAACTCATTGGTTCGGGGCATGTTTATTTCGTGGAAGGCTAGGAAAGCATTTTCTTACCCCTAACTTAAACAATGTTACACCTATTTGTATGCAGTATATACTCAATGAAGGTAAATCTGTTACTCAGCAAATTTATTCATATTCGTCCACATTCAGAAACAAAAACTCGACATTCTAAATTAAAAATACACAGCTTGACATTTGACTCTAGCCAATTTTGAATCTTTCTTGCACACAGGGAAAAAAGGGAGTTACCCTCAAAAGTTTACCTTGGGGACCCCTCAAACTAAACTTTCAGCCTAAAACCACATCATTTTATGTTCTTTACTGAATCTTGTAATAATACTCTGAAATCTTGGCCGATGAAATTCCCCTAGGGATTGATTTGGAAAGAGAACCGTATAACCAAGCATTTGGGAAAACCGAATCCTCCGTATACACGTATGATTCAAATCGGCTGATCTAAATGCCGATTTGCATATTTTTCACGACAACAAAGTCAATTGCACGGGGGCAGATTTAAATTTATGGAGCTCAGTCATATGATCTTCAATGAGCCAATGGTGTCAATCCACAGATATTTAGGAGTGAAAATGCGCTTTTAAATATCTGAAGGGGGAGCAAATTTGTCATTTCAATCTTTTCAAAGAAAATACAAAAAGATACTTTACAATGAAAATATCCCCCAAAAAGAGTATTTATCGAAATCTAGGGGGATAGACCTCTGCTCCCCCGCAAATTGAAACCACTCTGATGAGATCTAGGATTGTACTCCAGGAGGAATCTGGAATAGGCCCAGGGCCATATGAAGTGGGGATGTCACCCTTCGTTTCCTCATTCCTAATCTTCTCATTCTGATTTCGTTGGTTAATAAGGACTGTTTCGTGTCTACCCTTATCTCTTATCTGGACATTTGGTACTCATTTTTGTGGATTTGTATTTTGGCTTATGCTAAATTTGACCAAGTACGAGAGGTTAAAAAATATGGAAAAATCTTCGAGAAAACTACTTTTCAGCCATCATGTGACAACCTCGCTTGTATTCTCTGCTGGCATGCAAATTCAATTCATATATAAAAAGTTTTAAATTGATTTAAATGTATTTAATGAAAAAACAAGACAAAATAGCCTAAGGCAGTTTATTGGCACGCTATTCACCAAACTCCAACTGTCGGTACACCTCAAATGTATCTTCACTCGTCCCAACTGAAATGAGAATAAAGCCTCGTGATAAATGACTGTACATAATCTACATAAATCAATGGGATTCATTGCTTAATTCCGATTGGTTGAAAAAAATCAAACAGTTCGTGGTAACGAACTGCAGTAAGGAGCGACCCGGCTCAATAGTAAACAAAACTCGTAAAAAATTATTTCGTAAAAAAAGAAATTTCGATACTAATGATACATCAAAAGAATTGAATTTTTATGCTGATTTTAGATATATTTGATGAAATTTAGTCCTACCCATAAAAAGTTACGAGCCCGAGAAAATTTGCCCTACTTTCTAAAATAGGGGCAAACACCCCCTAAAAGTCATAATGTTAACGAAAATCACATCATCGCATTCAACGTATCAGAGAACCCTACTGTAGAAGTTTCAAGCTCATATCTATAAAAATGTGGAATTTCGTAATTTTTGCCAGAAGACCGATCACAGATGCGTGTTTATTTTTTTTTTTTTTTTCTTCCCAGGGGTGATTGCATCAACCCAGTGGTCCTAGAATGTCGTGAGGGCTCATTACAACGGAAATTGAAAGTTCTAGTGCCCTTTTTAAGTGACTAAAAACTGGAGGGCAGCTAGGCCCCCTCCCACGCTCATTTTTTCCCAAAGTCAATGGATAAAATCTTTTAGATAGCCATTTTGTTCATGACTTTTTTGGGACGACTTACTCCCTCACAGTCCCCGGAGGAGGGGTTGCAAGTTAAAAACTTTGACCAGTGTTTACATATAGTAATGGTTATTGGGAAATGCACAGACATTTTCAGGGTGATTGTTTTGGTTGGGGGGCGAGGGGTTGAGGGTAGGGGTTTACATGGGAGGATCTTTCCATGGAGGAATTTTTCATGGGAGAAGAGAATTTCCATGAAGGGGCCGCAGGATTTTCTATCATTATTTAAAACAAAAAATAATGGGAAAATAAATGAATTTTTTTTCAACTGAAAGTAAGGAGCAGTATTAAATCATTAAACAAACAGAAATTATTACGTATATGAGGGGTTCATTTCCTCCTAAATACCTCACTCTTTACGCTAAATTATTTTGAGTAGTTTCAACTATTTATTCTACGGCCTTTGTGATTCAGGGTTCATCCTAAGTTTTAAGATTTAAGCTTTAGTGTAAAGAGTGAGATACTAACCAGGGGACAAACGCCCTCATATACGTAATAAAAATATACGAATATAGAAGTTCGTTACGTGAGTTAATTCGTAAGTTACGTATGTTTTTTACTAGTAAAAAAGTTCGTAAAAAATTAAAAGTTCTAGTTGCGTTTTTAAGCCACCAAAATATTGGAGGACAACTATGCTTCCTTCCCCACTCTATTTTTCTCAAAATCGTCCGATCAAAACTAAGGGAAAGCAATTTAGCCAAAAAAAAATGTTTTAATTGTCTATGTGCGGAGAGTCAATATCAAAACATGCAGTAATTTAGAAACGTTCAGAAATTAAATGAAAAAACAAGTTCTTTTAACTTAAAGTAAGGAGCGACATTAAAACTAGAAATTATTCCTTATATGAGAGGGGCTGTTCCCTCCTCACACTCTCTTTACACAAAAGTTTGACTCTTTCTCTCAAATCTATTTTTTTAAAACAGTAAACAATTTTACCGTAAAGAGCGGGGCTTTGACGAGGGAGCATCCTTTCATATACGGAATAATTTCTGTTCGTTTTAAGTTTTAGTGTCGCTCCTTACTTTCAGTTAAAAAAAACTTTATTACTGATAAAGTTTGGGCACTTAATAAATTAATCTTTTATAAATAGTGCTTGGAACCACAATGGACATTTTTGGGGTTGGAAGCACCAATCAATAGAAGGGAATCTCTAAAAGTTGTGTTTGATAGCGCTTAAGAAATTAATAATTAATTTTTGCTACTAGTCAAAAGAAGGAAAATTCTATTTGTTATTTTTTTTTTTTAACTGCAATTACTATTAGTTTCAACCCAATTTTAACAGGTCTATTTAAATAAATTTAATTAATTGTGATTTATTATTAATAGATTATTATATTAATTACATATATTTACTCTCAATATGATAAATTAATAATAATTAATATTAATTTTTGCTATAGCTCACAAGGAAAAGAACAAATCACACCAAATGAGTGCTTAAGGCGAAAATTCCGGCATCCGAAATCTATAGTTGCCTTTGCTAATTTTTCTCCCAGAAGAAAAAACTGAAATAGGAATTAAAGCCTATTCCACAAATTTCCTGCACTAAAGTAGAGTAGAAACTAGAAACACTAAATAGTAAAACATATTAAAACTGCTATAGTTTACTCTAGTTTAACTATCAATAGTTGAAACAAAGAGTGGGGACTAGAGACAAATATAGAGAACGTGTCAGGAATAAAAAAGTTATATTTTTGGGTTTCAAGGGTTTTCTTTTTTAGTATACAACCCGGAAAGTAAACGAATTGTGTGCTAAGTTCGATAGTTACGTGGATTCTAATCCCTCTCCTTCTGTCTCTGCTATGCCTGCGGCAGAAACCAACACGATCATGTCGAAACTGTCATATGCGGTTGTTTTGAAGAATCCCCCGAAAGATCTTTCGAACCCTAGCGCTCGGAAATCCTATTTGGACAGAGTATGTGGTGATACTAGTTCGAACATTGTGGAGCTGAAACCTAGGAAATCTGAATGGAGAGTAGTCTTGAACAACAAGAATGCTGCCGAGTCCCTGGCTGAGGCAGTGGGTAAAAGTGACTCAACTATAAGTGTTAAAGTAAAAACTCCCGCTTTCTTCGGAATAATCCGCCACGTTCCCACTGAAACTTCAGATGATGAACTGCGCTCAGTTGTACCGAACTGTGTTAAGGCCGTACAAATTGGTAGTACTCGGTCATTCAAATTACAGTTTGAAAGCAAAGCTCATCTCTTTAACGCAATGAACTCTCCGCCCATTTTTGGTTACGAGCGACTACCCATTACAGAATTTAAATTCTTACCGATGCAGTGCTACAACTGTCAGTCCTACGGACATGCAGCAAAATCTTGTGTAGATCCCCCGAAATGTTCAAAGTGCGGTGGAGATCATTCCAGCTCTCGGGACAATCCATGCCAAAATGCCCCCAAATGCGCTCTGTGTGGTTCTTCTCGACACCCGTGCTACAGCTTCCAATGTCCAGTAGCTCAGAAGCTAATTTCTAAACAATGATCGGTGATTCTATACGGGTTGTTTCATGGAACTTAAATGGTGGAGTGGTTGATAAAATGCCACTGTTAGAAGGATTGTTATGTTATAACGATGTACTCTGTGTGCAGGAACACTTCCTCTCGAATCAAGCCGTTAGTCTGCTTGAGCTAAACGATGGCGTCAAAGTATTTGCTACTCCTGCAAAGTCATCGGGCAGGGGAAGGCCGTCCGGTGGAATCGCCATTCTTGTTAGCAGCAGGTTAAATCCCATTCTGTATAAATCTTCAGACTTTTTTGTTGCTGTTAAGGTGCACAAAACTGTTATCCACTCTGTGTACATGCCAACAGACTACAGAGACAGTAAATCAGAAAAAAAATTTAGTGAAGCCTGCAGTAAGCTATCGAGTTCGGTGGGCAGCTGTTCTAGCCAGGGCCTTGAATGTATAGTCGCTGGTGACGTGAACTGTGACTTGACTGATGAGTCTAACGCTCGAGCACAGATCCTCCTATCTTCCTGTGACGGTCTTCGTCTTGCTAACAATGATCTGTGTTTTACTTATATCCATAACTCAGGCTCGACTTCATCTCTCGACTTCATGTTAAGTTCCATCCAATCTCCAGCTTGCGGCAATTCGCACGTAGATCTGAGCGTAAGCGCGTCTGATCACTTTCCAATTATAAACACTTTTCGAGTAATTCCTGCCTCTCCTAACCCCCCAACTAATGAAAAGAAGTGGAAAATCAAAACTAATTGGAGTAAAATTGACCTGGCTACTTATCATTACGTATTGGATGAGATTCTCACAAAGATTAAAGTGCCGTTCCAATTACTACAGCAGAGTGTATGTATTCAAGATGAAGAGAAACAGCTGCTACTAAACATCTACTGTAGTGAAATATCTCACGCACTGTTATCTGCCGAGGCCGCTGCGGTCCCCATTCGTAAAGTCCGAGTGGGAACGGAAATTCCAAAGTGGTCCGAAAACCCTGCTCTAAGTGAAGCATGTGGTCGTGCAAAATTTTGGCTTAGGCTCTGGAACGAGTGTGGTCGTCCGAAATCAGGTGTTGTAAATGAAGTTCGGCTGTTCAGCAAACGCAGATTTGCTAAGATTTTGTCTAAGCATAAATGTGAAGTGATCGATCAACATAGTCAATTGATAAGTAATGATCCAAATGCTGTGTGGAGATTTCTTAAACGTAATGGTGATCAGAATAGTGTCGAACCTGTGATCTCTGAGCAAGATTGGGTGTCCCACTTTACTTCTGAGTTCTCTCCACCCGAACAAGATCTTGAAGATAAATATGAAGTCGAACTTGATAAGTTCATGGAATTGCCTAGTTCTGGTGTTGGCTACATAGTAACTGTTCCTAATCTGATTCGTGCAATTTCAAAATTAAAAAAGAAACAATCGAAAGGTGTCGACAAGTTGTGTGGGTTGCATCTTGTACATGGTACTGCTGGTCTCCTGAGTCATTTAGAGCTTCTATTCCAAATTATCTTTAATTCTGGTCTCGTTCCCGATGTTTTTGGTACTGGAGTAATTACACCTATTTTGAAAAAAGGGAAAAATCCGTCTGAATGCGTATCTTACCGCCCTATAACTGTTTCGCCGGTTTTATGTAAGCTTATGGAATTGCTAGTTATAGATCATATTGCTTTTCAATGTTCTACCCCCGATAATCAGTTCGGATTTAAAAAAGGTGTTGGTCGCGAGCACGTCCATTATATTCTTGCTAATATATTAATAGAAGCTGATGAACTGAATGAATCCCTTATTCTAGCGAGTCACGATGTTAGACGTGCTTTTGATTCTGGGATACATCCCCAGTTATTAGTGTCTGCTCATATACGTGGTGTGGACCGATCGGTTATTTTGCCTTTTCGGGATATGTATAAGAAGCTTCGAGTCCAAGTTAAAGTCCCGTCTCCTAACGGGCCGATTGTATTACCAAATGCTATTCCGGTTAGAAAGGGCATTAGGCAGGGTGCAATTTCGTCACCCCGGTTGTATAATAATAGTGTTCTCGAGGCCCAAAAGTTAGTGCAAATGAGCTGCATTTTCCGAGGTTCGGATGTAACATTACTTAATTACGCAGATGATATTTTTAATTTAAGTAGATGTTTGTCTCGTATTGAAGAAAATTTTCAGATTCTAGATGATGCTTATAGAGAGATAGGCCTATCTTTTAATGCAAGTAAAAGCGAGATTGTTGCTTTCAATAGGAGAAATGCAGATTGTATAGATCTTGCTGTCAAATTTGGTGCTCAAGAGGTTCCACTGTCTGACTCCATAATGTACTTAGGAATGCCTATAGGTCATAACATGGCATCTACACGTGCTCGCCAAATAAGTAATTTCGCAGAAAAGGCACGTAAGGCTTACGGGGCGCTATCTTCAACTAAAGCGAAATATAATCGACAAATTCGAGCTAGGCTATATAATGCACTGGTGATCCCACACTTTCTGGCTTTATCACCGTTTTGGCATATATTTAGTGTTAGCGATAAAAGAAACCTTCGATCACTTTTTTACAAATATGCAAAATTTCTTTTAAATACCCCACCGTGGGTTAAAAATTCCAAGATGTCTGCAAGGTTCGGTATCACAGATCCGATTGCTGCTGTGACGAAACGTCGTTCTGAATTTTTGGGGTCGCTTGGGCCTAGTAGTCTGGCAATTGCAATTCGTCCTTAGTGAGTTTTTGTAATAATGTTTTTATTTATTGGCGGTGTATCGTAACGTTTGTTTTTGTTTTTGCAGTTAAGTGTTTTTTTTTGTTTTTTTTTTTCTTCTTCTTTATACTCCATTCGTGCCATTTGTGGTTTTGTATCGAGTGGGTGAATAAAATTATCTATCTATCTATCTATTAATCTTAGTATAATATTAAGCATAATTTTATAGTATAATTAAAAAAAAGATTTTACTTCTTCTCAAAGATTGTTAGATTTTGAAAAAAAAAATTGTATCTCTTAAATTAATTAAACTTAATTAAAAAATTTTAATTGAAAGAAATCCTTGTCTCCCATCCTTCCTAAATTTGTGTGAATGTGCCATTGAGCTACAGGGTAGAGACAATACAATAAACATATAAACGGAAAATAATTGCTAAACAAGAGCATATTTAAGACACCCACTTGTGGCCAAATTTGGTTCTGATATAGCCGCTTCACCTAGATGTCGGGATGAAATAAATTTAGGGACCATTGCTTTAAAAAGTTCAAGATCAGTGCCTTTAGATTTTTCAAGATGTTTCCTTTAGTGTCAATAAATAAAAAATTACTACGACAAATAGATTTTAAATTTGCAAGAAGCAAAACCCTCCATTACAAGAGGTGCAACCTTCCTGCTTTCTTATTTGAATTACATAATATAATCAATATATGTCTCTATATAATAGATATGTCTCTATATAATAGATATGTCTCTATATATATATCTATATATCTATATAATAGATATAATATAATATAATATATATATATATATGTATATATATATATATATATATATATATATATATATATATATATATATATATATATGTTATATAGAGACATACATAGAGACATATATAGAGATAATATAGATATTATATTATATTATATCTATATTATATAGAGAGGCTATATTAGGGGTATGAGTATTTTTGCGAACTTCAGTATAAAGTAAACTGGCATTTAATCGTAAAAAATATCCCCAAAATTACTCACCATTCTCTAACATGGACACGTGGCATACATTTTCCGTGGAGACGAGAAAAGAAGTGACCTCTTATGCACCTCTTAAGGAATGGTCGCCCTTTCCAGCACTTGGCATAGTATTTGCAGCGGCTCAAACCGGACCTGTTCTCAGATCTTAGAGTGAGGTTGTAGGTCCGCTCCTCTTGTGAACCAGCTGCTTCACGAGTTTCTCCTTCAAATTTTCCTGCGTCGATGCTGTCTATTATATTTTGACGAACTGAGTCCTGAAAGTTCAAGAAATAGTAGTGAAACAAGCTTTTGACTGTTTGTAATATGGTTGTAATATGGTTTGCATTGATATGATTATATGTGGAGAATTAAAAACAGCCTGCAAAAAACATACTAATGCAGTAAAGCTAGCACTTCAAAGTCTATAAAAAAAAAACCTTAAAAAATTAGCGATAAACATACTGATGCAATAAGATTAGTACCTTTAAGCCTAAGCAAGCGCTTTAGTATCCAACTGTTGTCATACCTGTACATAGTGGAGGTAGCGAGCCCTCATGATTAATCTGAAGAGCTCCCAAGAAAGTACTTTGAAAATATTGTAATTCATTAAACAGATATCAGCGAAAAACGCGAACGCGAGTGATTTTGAAAATTCACCCCGTCCCATAAAGAAATTTTATTAAATCTGTAATCCCCTAAAGGAGGTCTCCCGACCCACAAAAGAAAATTTTTGATTCAAAACGTCGCTCAAATCAGTGGCTAGTGATGATATTGTTGCGTGCTTAAAGGCGTACAATTAAAGGCGTTTTTCCTAGTTGTTTAGAGCTGTTCAACATGTGTTTGTGCTGTTGCACTGGTGATTTCTCTTTTCATTATACATATTTATTATTCTTATTATTTTACTTTTAAGAGTAAAGTTCACTTCTCAGTCCAAGTTTCCCTTCACTTATTACATATTGATCAGTTACTTCTTTTTAAAGTCTTGTGTTGTTGATAATTTTTAGTAACCAAAAACCCCAGTAGACGGCCAAATTTATAAAAAAGTATTTGAGTCGCTATGCTATTTTCTTAGCTCTGGTAGTTAAGACGAATTATAAAACCTAAGACAGAGAATCATAAAAATAAATCGTCGAAATCATATTGATAACTTACAAAGATAATTTTTAAAAATCTCCCTACAAATCGTCGCCCCTTCCGAGCATGGAAATTCTAACCCCACTCCTATTTATAGTAATATCTTTCTGATTAATTCCTTCACGACCTCAATTTTTGGCTAAGAGAGTTTTAATGGGATTAAATCGAGAGATATCCCTCCTTATAGGCCCAGCAAGATTTGGTGCCAATAGCAGGTTTTTACCTCCCCTCTCTTTCCAAAATAACTTCGGCGGTAATCCAAGAAGAAAAAAAAAAGAGTTTAGGTTGTGAATATCATTAAAAAATTCGGAAATAAACCCAATTTTTTTTAGAAGTTTCAGACATTTCTGAATGAGAACCAAGAGGTTGGAATACAGTCTAAGCATTCAACTGAAATACAATACAATTATTTACTAACACATCCAAGTTATTTAAACTAATATTCAATGCAAAAGACAAATATCAAAAAGTCCTCTAGACTTTAGAGTGTGAAAATATAGTACAAGTTCCATACAAAGAAAGTTTAGGCTCTTTAAATTTAGGTTCTATAAATATCATATATTCTAACTTTCTATAAGTTTATATATTCTATAAACACCATGTTGAATGGTATTGAAAAACCACGCATCAAAACCACGTGTATTTAAAAGCCAGTGGCAATATACACAACAACAAACAGCTGATGGAAATAATGATTGATAGTTGAACGAAATTGAACTGAATTGGAGTCTATTTATTTGGTTTTGAACCGAATGGGGGGGGGGGGGTTGAGCTATTCGAGTTTGAACCGAATGGGAATTGAGTTGGGCGGTTTTGAAGTAAATGAAGTTGAACCATAGTTATAAGGGTTATAAGGGTTGATTTACACGTAAACTTACTAATTAATATAGATGGTCTTGACTTTTATACTTAATTGAAATTACAGAAAAAAAATAAAAAGGATTAAACAGAATTATCGACTCAATATTACCTTTTATATTATTTTATTTTGATTTATTTTTTATACTTATATTTATAAATATTATATTTATTTTATTATTTTGTTATAATTTTTATTTTACTTTATATTACTATCTTTATATTATCTATTTTATATTATATTATCTATCTATATAATGAACAGAATTAAAAGAAAAATAATGAATATAATAGTTTTTAATTTGAGTCTGGTGCATGGAAATCTAGTCCGGAGAGCATTCAGTCGGCTAATAACCTAGAATCTCTTAGAAGCAAGTTAAAAGACATCTGCTAGGTAGAGGTAATTTTAAGTTTTTTAAAGTTTTTGTACTTTCGCCTCTTTCTTTGCTTTATTTATAGTTATTTAGCTGTTTCATAATTTTATACAGCCAGTCTGCTGCCAGATTTTTTTTTACTTTTTTTTTGGGGGGGGGGGCTATTTTTAACTTAATTTTGTCATAATTTGAACAGAATTGAATATGAAGCACTTATTTTCCTTTTTTTTTATGGTTATATAGCTTTTTGGTTATTACTTGTATGTAAACGGCTTGCTAGAAACTTTTTTGGGATACTATTTTAACTTAGTCAATTGTCATATACTAAACTGAACAGAAGATCGAATTGAGTTGGTATGAAGACCAGGGCCAGAATAAAAAGCCAGCCGCGCCATTAAAGGAAAACAAAGATTACCGTTGATTTCATAATGCTGGCAATCGTTTCTAGAGGAAGTGTTATAGCTGTGGATTCGCCCTTTTCGTCAATTTCTTCTGCAACTTTTACTGGTGTTTCTGGGGAATTAGCTGTAACAATTTCTGCGTTTCTGAAATCCATCATTTTGCCCTCGTCTTTCGATGTGACTACTAGGATTGGAACTTGGAAGGTTGTGCTGGAATCTGATATGAATTTAGCAATATGCCTAATAAGGGCTGCGTCAACTCGTGCTGTCTCTGTTTTGCCATTTAGATCAGAGTGGAAGTTGAGGGAGGCGGATGGGATTTCATAGCCATTTTCGGTTTTCTTGACGTTTCCTGAAACAGAAAATTATCCTCTTTTCTTCAACCTTACATTTCTCTTACATAAATACTTTACCTTCAGTCTTACCTTCCCTTCAGTACATAGTAAATACTTTACCTTACCTTCAGATCTAGATATAGATTTAGACTTTTTTTTACGTTTAAAAAAAAAACAGATTTCATTATGCTGGCAATTGTTTCTAGAGAAGCAATTCCAAACAAAACCAAAGAACTTTTCTTGTGGAACAACAACATTTTAAAAACTGAAACCTTTCTCCCAAAGAAAGCTTTACAAAACAAATCGAATCCAAATCTAATCGGCTTTTCAGCAGCCTTAAATGCCAAATTTGTAGAACTAATAGGCTTATGTAATATTAATTTAGTTGAAATATTTTTGCAAATTTATTTTACAAATTTAACAAAATAGTACTATATTTTACAAAATAGTACTATACTTTCATTCATTTTTATTTCATATTTTTTCTTTATTTAATTAATTTTTACTTTTTTTTATTATCTATATTATTTATACAAATGAACTTAAATAAACTTAATGAACTTATATAAACTTAATGAACTTATATAAATGAAAATATATATATATATATATATATATATATATATATATATATATATATATATATATATATATATATATATATATATAAAGTTGATTTATATAAATTAAATTCCACCCTGAAATTAATAAATAAGCTAACAAACAAATAACGAATAATTTTTGGAAAATAACAAAGTCGTTCATACAAATTAAATTCAAAAAATATAAATAACAAATAAATATAAGTATTTAATATATTATCAATAAATAAAGACAATGAATAAAATGTATACAATTGTAAGTAAAATATATATTAACCTTAAACATTAATTATATTAACCTTACATATTAATAAAAATGTACGTGTAATGTAAAGAAATATTTTTCTGTGTATATTTTTTCCATTTTATTTACAAATGAAAAAGGAATCATGGTTAAAATCATCCTTTTCATAAAGTTTTATACCTTCCCTATGCTTTCTCTAAAAATAAAATTCCATTTCTAAATGCATCTGCTATTATAGTCTATCAAGCTTCTGAAAGACCAACAGACCTTAAACGATGGCAAAGTTCTAAATTTTGATAAGATTACAGTAATTTAAGCCATCAGTTGAATGCACATAAATCTTGAATGCATAAGTTGAATGCATAAGAAAAAAATATTGGTGGTTGGACTGGCGTTAGCATGGCACTTTAACATGGTTTAATGTGGGCTTAAACCTTGATTACTTATACAAAAGAATAGTTCATTTCCAGACCCCTGGACGGAATTCCTATTTGACGGGATAATTTTGGTTTGATGATATCTTGATGGTTTCTATTAATTCAAGCTTGACATCTTTGCAGAAGGAGAATATCAAGGGGTGTGTGGATGGGCTTGTTAGGGGGTGGAGGAACAGTTTCGAGCATCTGTCCACCGTAACAGTACAGTGGTTATCACGTCTTTGGTACGCAATAGGTTTTCACATCGATCCTGCATGCAGCCCAATCTAGCCTCATTTGGTCTAACCTATAGCCTCATGCAGCAACCTCTTTCGGTTGTTACTATTTTGCTTTGAAACAGTGAGTGAAGGATACGACTAGGGACTGAGGAGATACGAGTATCTTCTAAGTACTTGGTAGAAAAATTATCAGGAAAGGCCTGTTGAAAAGCAGCTATCAGGAAACAAGATTACCACCAAGGACGTAATAAACCATTATGATGACTCCTGAACACCGCCAGGTAGTTTTAGATGGCATTAAATAAAACTCTTGTTGAGGATGCGTTACCTGTGAGCATGCCACTACGGATATGCAACCCAACTTCCAAGGCATTCTTTCCTTCAGCCATAGCTCTTTCTTCTTCTTCTGCTTCAAAAGCCCGGGGCACGTCTGAACGATAACGCTGCCAGTATCGACTATAGTATGGGGTAAGATGTCCATAAGGATAAACAGTGTATGGATAAACAGCTTGTGGATATCTACGGGGCCAATATGGCCTTCTTGGCATGTATGAGCGATCAGCTTCCTCGGGATTTTTCTCAGTGTCATCATCAGTTTCTTCAAAGCTAAAATAAATATTTAGATAAAGGCGGTCAATTAAATCGACGATTTTGAAGTTTCTATAAAATTAGTATCAGATTGACAGGGAAACCCAAATACTTAATCATACATGATTATTACAGTTTGAAAGGATCACCCTGAGAAAAAAAACGCATCCATGATCTTCTGGCAAAAAATGCAAAATTCCGCTTTTTTGTATATATGAGTTTGAAACCTCAACAATAGGGTTCTTTAGTATGCTGAATCTAATCGTGTGATTTTCTCTCAGATTACAATATGTTTTAGGTGTTTCCCACTTATTTCAAAAATTGAACAAATTTTCTCAGGCTTGTAACTTTTGATGGGTAACATTAAACTTGATAGATTTTAAATATTTTGAATATTCATCAAAATTGGGTCCTTTTGATCAATTAAATAAAAAAAAAGTTTTATGAAAGTAAGGAGCAACATTTCACTTTTTCAAAAATCGGACAAATATCCTCAGGCTCGTAAATTTTGAATAGTAACATCAAACTTGATGAATTTCAAATATTTTGAACAAGCATCAAAATTTGATCTTTTTAGTTGATTAAATAAAAAAAGAAATTTTTTCAACTGAAGTAAGGAGCAACATTAAAACTCAAAACGAACAGAAATTATGTATATGAGCGGGTTCGTCCCCTTGTCAACTTTGCGCTGAAGTTTGAATTTTGTTCCAATTCTTTAACAATGATTCCTGAATCACAAAGGTCGTTTAACTAAAATAAATAGCTCTTTTGAAAGTACCAAAAAACCTTTGGCGTAAAGAGCGAGGTGTTGACCAGGGGCAAACCTCCTCATATATGTAATAATTTCTGTTCTTTTTAAGTTTTAATGCTGGTTTTAATGCTCGTTATTATATTTTGACTATGCTCAACAAAACGGCTTTCAAAACGTTAATCCGTGGCTTTTGGAAAAAAATTGGCGTGGGAGGGGACCTAGTTGCCCTCCAATGCCTTTCAATCTGGGAAGAAAAATGCCACTATATATCTACGAGATGTTGCTGTAAAGGTGTTTATTTAAACATTCTATAAACTAAAAATAAATTAATTAAATGTGAAATTGAAAGTGTTAGAAGTACGCAACTAAGTATAATAGAAATAACAATACTCTGTATATAATTATACTTAAATAGCAAAATGTAAAGATATTACTATATCTTACTATATCAGTTCGCATTTAGCAGTCAATGGATAAACTTGTCTGACTGCTTTTGCCCGGATACAACGATTGCTATGCCATGTTGTAGACTTATGTGAATAATATCGTGATAATTGCTTAAATTAATTGTTATTAATTAATTAATTAATGTTATTAATTAATTGTTAAATTAATTAATTATTATATTTATGTAATATTTTGTGTTTTTTTTGTTGTCTTGGGGTCACGCAAGGTAGTGTACTGTTTATGTTTTTTTTTATTTCGGTATATGGTCTCATTCTCCATATTTTCTTATTCTCCATATTGTCTCTTTATTCTCTTTGAATTTAGCACAGCCACGCAAGCTTCACTTATGTTGTGATATTGATTAAGAAATGTTTATTTCTAATAAAATTTTTCTACTACTACTACTACTACTATATATTACCTATTATTTTTACTGCTTACACCGAGCCAATCCCAACATTCTGATATTGGGCCAACTTCAATTCTAGTTAAAAAACGATTGTCGATTTTTTGTGACAAAGTGTTTAATAAACATTAGATAATATTCAATCTTTAATCGCCTTCTACATAATATTCAATCATCATTTTGAGTAATTTTTAATTACTTTCTAAGCTTAGAAACTGAACATCCAGAATCAACATTTCACATTATCATTATTCAAATTCTACATGCTACTAGCAGTAGCCTTTTTTTGAAACCAGGTTTTAAGGGCTTTTATTTGAACTTTTGACAACTGCTCTTTTTCGCTTTTCGTCTGGTCCAAAAAGCAGCTGAAGCAGCAATGACTCGCACTGCAGCGGATGACCGAATTCAACTACGAGAAACGGTTGGCAAGCTAGTCATGGATTAGCCGAAAAAATGAACCGAGGTTATAAAACGATTCTCATCATCTTCATTACATGAGATTGGCTGACAAATTGGGAGCCTGGGTGCCTTACGATCTAGGAAACAAAAAGAAAATCGCTTTCAAATTTCAATACCCGTCATAGATTCTTACAATCTAGTGAATAATTGTGGTAATTGATTATCTCCGTTGCTATGTAATAACAACTTCTGCGGATGAAGGATGATAGATTGCCGAAGATTGTCCTTTTTGGTGTCTAGAACTAAAGAGAAAGCAGGTAGTCCGCAGTTGGGTTGGGAGAATGTCACAGAAAGATCTGAAGGAAATGAGAACTTTCTGGGAGGGTGTAAAGAAGGAGGCTTTGAGTAGATTGGGATGGAGGAGAAGCGTGCATAGCTGTGTAGGCTTCAAGTGGCTGGGTGCTGCGGAGAGTTATTAGTATTAGTAGTCATTTATACAACTTGTATACATGTAATTTATACTCACTCCAATCCAGTCTCATCTTTTCCATCTTCAAAGGCCCAATCACGGAACCAAGGACGTTCATACCATGGCAACTTGCCAAAGGTGTCGACAGTTCGTTCTGTTGTTTCATCGCAGCGATATGCAGTAATTGGGTAGCAGTTAAATTTCTTACCAATAACAATTGTAGTGGCAGGTCTTCTAGTCAGAGTTGGTGTTGTTACAGGAACACGAATAGCAGGCCTTGGCTAAAAGGAAATGGTAAAAGAATTAACTATTATTTTCGAGAATAATATTATTCAGTATAATTTTACAATTATTATTTTATTATTAAAATTAAATTAATTAATTATTTAATTATTATTTTTATTGCTTATAACACCGGGTCAACTTTAATTTATTGATATTGACCAATCTTAATTATCGTAAAAGAACAATTTATGTCTATTTGACAAAGTGTTCATTCGATGTGTAAATATTCACTCAATAATAGTCAATATTAAATGGCCTTCAATTTATACAACTTATAAGCAATACTAACCATACACGCGGAGGTGACTCAATCAACACAAAATCATACTCACCCCAAATCATGATGTGATTCATTAATAAACATAATATTTGTTCTACTTTGCATTGCTCTAGTCTTATCCATCTTATAACCTAAGCCTGAAAGCTTGATGGGACAGCTCTTTTTCCATGATGGACTATATTTTGACTCGTCTTTTCTTAAAAGCGAGAGATGAGTCATGGGACCCTCTGAAAGCTGATGTTTTTTTATATATACCAAAGAAACGCTTAGAAAAAGGTCACTAATTTTTTTTTTTATAAATTCCATATATATTTCATAGTTTAGCAGTCTCGCTGTCTGAAGAGTTAATCTAATGAACAGTTATACCAATTCCAAATATTTTATCATCAAGAACATTATAAAAAAAGACCGAAATATAAAATTAATCACAGTATCATGCCACATGAGGCCAACACTTTTAATGACCTTATTTTTTTATGCATAGTAAATATAAGTATAACTAAGTGAGTAAATAGTATGATAAGTATACAAAATGAAAAGTATATTATGGTAAACATATTAATTGAAAATAAAGATTAAAAATTTGGCATTATTGTTGCTGCCAGCTTACAGCAACATCAAGCCGCATATTTTTTTTTCTTTTTTACCTTCTTTGTACCTCATATTATTTACCCTCTTTGAACCTTTTTTATCCTATTCGAGGACGTTCTTTTCCCTTTATTAAAACTACATGTAATACGATTGAAAGGACTTCCAAAGATATTCAAAAAATGTTTCTTCTAAAAATAAACATGCTAATTTTCTGCTCCCTCTTCCACTGCCCTCTGATATTTTATTAGAAGTTTTGACATCTTAAAATACCTGTTGGAGAGAAGGAGTTTGCCAATTGCCAAAACCTTGTCCCATAGCTTGGGATGACGCTTGAGCCTGGGCTTGAGCTGAGACTTGACCGCTAGGCCTGGTTGCTGTATTTTCAGGGGTTGAAATGACAGGAGCTACTGATTGAGGAGCTTCAGATATTGGGCTTACTACAGGGCGCGAAACAATTGGAGCCTCTTTGATTGGGGCCATCTGAAAATATATTGAGAATATAAAAAACCTGGGTCAAAGATATGAAGCCTTTTTGAAATCTGAAATGGAAAGAATTGGAATGAAATGGAAACACCCTAATCCTGAAACTGAATCATTAAAACATTGAAAGAATAGAGTGGGAACTAGAAGCTAGCGTCAGCAAAAACTTGGTATTTAGGTTAATAATAAGTGTCTGATCTCAGCTCCTAACAAAAAAAAATGATTGCATAGCTTGAAAAATGCCAAATGTCGCCACATGCTAGATGACGTTGATAGTATTTTCTGTCGACTGTTGATAGAATGCTGTTGATATTAATACTGTTGATAGTATTTTGAATTAAAATGGAATAGTTGTTGGCATTCCCGCTTGTTAGGATTGTATAAAATGTTGTTAATTCATTTGTTAATAGATATGTCTATCTATTATCCGTCCATGCGTCATTGCTAGGGCAGTATAACCAAGGTAGATAGTCAAAGAGCTAAGATAGTGATAGAGCCTTTTCTGTCTAGCACCGATTGGTTAACCATACCATTTAGGCCGTATTACTATACTATTTTAGAACAGGGAGTGGCGACTATTTTGCATACATGGGGGATAAGCTGCATTCTAATTCAAATCAATCGTCCTCGTTTCTTAATTGGAAAAAAAATTGTGTCACCTGTGGATTTCAGTCTATATCGTCACATGTTTCGTAAACCACTATTAGCCTTTTAGTTTTTTAGTACAGAAATTTTGAAAGTGTTCGATCGGAAAAGCTCATTTCTTCGAGGAAAAGTGGTACCAAACACTTTTCAAGGAAATACATACATTTTTGGATACTTCTAATAATTGATGTTGGGACAAGTGAATACACTACTCGATACGTGCCCATGCCAAATATAATAATTGCTTCACTCGAAAATCCACTTTCAGGCCCTTAAGTTGACAGTGACATCTATTTCCTTACTTTTTGTAACTTGTAATGTTAACAAATTTAGTTTAAGTAGAAGTAGTATCGATCGCTGAACGTCTAATCTAGTATCAGAACAATTGGAAAAGAAGTCATTTTACAGACATCTGCCTTCACATCTCTTCGTTGGTCACAGACATCATAGGATTCATGTGATGGCATTTTTTTTTCGGTATATTTCTTTCACATCCAACTAATTGTTGTAAAATAGTAAAAACCTCTTTCAAAAAAATACTAAAGCCCGTATCGATCAATCAGATGTCACACAGCCTAAATTCAAACGAGAACGGAAAACTTATTTTTCAAACAGTTCGTGGCAACGAACTGCAAGTAACGAGCGACCCGGCTCAATAGTAACCGAAAATCTAAAAAACGGATATACATATATATAGATGTATAGACAAATAACATATCTATAGATATAGACATAATTTATATATATATATATATATATATATATATATATATATATATATATATATGTATATATATATATATAATATATAGATATATAGATATAATTTAGCATTATTATAAATTTAACCTTGACTATCTTCTTTTTTAATGAAAGCAGACATTATTCTAAAAGTGTACAACCGATTGTCATTGGGAAGTATGTATACATATTTCGGGGGGGGGGAATTTTCTACTGGTGGGATTTTCCTCAGGGATAACTTTCCATGGGGAAGAAAGTTTCCAAAGGGTGAATTTTTCAGGGGAAATTCTACAGTGGGGGAATTTGTCAAAATTCTTATTCTTTGAAAAGACACAAGAACGAAATTGTTCTTGTGTCTTGCTTTCTCTTTTGCGTCTCAATTTTACGCGTGGAGATGTTAAGGGTAAAAATCTGGGATAAATTTTCACTAGGATTAAATTGTCTAGAATGAATTCATGGGTAGGGGGGATTTTTTCATAAAGATGTAGCCAGATTTCCTAGTGTTCTTTTGAAAACGATCAGAAATTAAATAAAAAGTAAAACTTTTTCAACTGAAAGTAAGGATCATTAAAACTTAAAACAATCAGAAATTACATATATGAGGGAGTTGCTCCTCCACAAAACTTCACTCCTTACGCTGAAATTCTGTCCCAATCTTTTAAGAACGACTTCTGAAAGACTACATTCTTCTAATTAGAACAATAAGATTTTTTTTAAGTTCTAAAAAACTTTAGCGTAAAGAGCAAGTTGTTGTGGAGAGTAGCCCCCTCATATACTTAATAATATCGACCCGGGTTCTGTTTTACTATTGAACCGGTTATTGCGTATATGAGGTTTGCCCCCTATTCATTACCTCGCTCTTTACACTAAACTTCGAATTCTAGAACAGATTGCTCTTTTGAAAGTACTAAAAAATATTTAGTGTAAGGAACGAAGTATTGACTGGGGACGAACCCCCTAATAAACGTAATAATCGGCTCAATAGTAAAACGGAACCCGGCTCAATATTATTACGTATATGACGGGTTATTCTTCCACAACACCTCGGTCTTTATGCTAAAGTATTCTAGTACTTAAAAAAAGCTTCTTATTGTTCTAGTTACACGAACCTAGTGTTTCAGGAATCGTCCTTAAAGGATTGGGACACAATTCAAATTTTAGCGTGAATAGCGAGGTGTTGGGGGGGGGGGCGGGAGTAAACCCCTCATATAAGTAATAATTTCTGTTTGTTTTAAGTTTTAATGTTGCTCCTTACTTTTAGTTGAAAAAATCGCTCAAAATTCAGCGTAAAGAGCGAGTTGCTCTGCAGGAGTAACCCTTTCATATACGTGATAATCTATGTGATCTGAAGTTTTGATGTTTCTCGTTGCTTTAAGTTGAAAAAACTTGTTTTTATCTAATTTTATTCACAAGCGTGTAGCAGATCAAAGATATAGGATAGATCAAAGATAAAAGATAAAGATATCAAAGATATAGGAACCAAAATTTTGAAATTAAAAAGCTCTATTTACTATTTATGAATGGGTAAGAATATTTTGGAGAAGACATAATACTGGACCCATCGGTAGAAGGTTTTGTAGGAAAGAGGAGGAGGCTTCAAATTGAATTTTTTCAAATGCTATCATAAAATGTTCTGAATTATCGCAGTCCTAATCGACACAGTAAATTAGTTAAAATATCAGTCACCAGAAAATACAAAAATTACCTGTTGGACAAAAGGCTGTTGCCAAGTTCCAAAACTCTGTCCAAATCCTTCACCTGATACAAATGGTCTGTCGGGCATCTAAAAAAAGAATAATAATAATTTGATAATAATAATTATCCTACTTATTAAATATTTATTTTCATTAATTAATTTAATTATTTAACTATTTATTTATTATTCGTATCAATTTTTTATTAATTATTTATATTAAATAATAATTAATTTAAATCTTAATTTTTATTAATTAAAATTAAATTAATTTAAATCTTAAATGATTCATCTACTTCAGATGCTTGGGAAAATTCCCCCTCCCCCTCTTCTTCCTGGAATCTATTTTTCTTCCTGAAATAGCTTGTTCTTTTTTTAAGAGATGAAAAAAATGTCTGCAGTCATCTTTGGGAATCTGGAAGGGGAATTCTGGGAACAAAAAGAGAAATTGGATTTCTATAGGTGTTTTGTTTCATAGCCAGAATGAATGAGGGAAACTACCAATTAAATTACCGACTAAAACAAAACAAAACTATACCTGGACAGTAGGTTGCTGCCAATTTCCAAAGCCTTGTCCCATGGCCTGAGCTGATGCTCCCATTGATCCTTCCGCAGATACAGATGGTCTTATAGGCTGCATCTGAAAGTAAAGAATAATTTTTTGCGCCATTTGCACATCAAAAAGCACAAGTAACAAACTGATTTGAAAATTTTGAATTTATCAACCTGTATCTCAGTAATTTTTTGCTTGAATATCTGCATAAAAGGGAATAAAAATTCTGGAAAAACGAGATGGAATTTAACAAAACTCACCCTTTATTATTTGGAAAATTTCACAAGCCCCCTCCCCTCATCTGGGAATCCTTATTAAATTTCTATCAGGTAGTTTTTAAGAGGACAGAAGGAGAAAAGGAGAATTTTTAATTAATTATTTATATTAAATAATAATTAATTTAAATCTTAATTTTTATTAATTAAAATTAAATTAATTTAAATTTTAAATGATTCATCTACTTCAGATCCTTGGGAAAATTCCCCCTCCCCCTCTTCTTCCTGGCATCTATGTTTCTTCCTGAAATAGCTTGTTCTTTTTTAAGAGATGAAAAAAATGTCTGCAGTCATCTTTGGGAATCTGGAAGGGGAATTCTGGGAACAAAAAGAGAAATTGGATTTCTATAGGTGTTTTGTTTCATAGCCAGAATGAATGAGGGAAACTACCAATTAAATTACCGACTAAAACAAAACAAAATATACCTGGACAGTAGGTTGCTGCCAATTTCCAAAGCCTTGTCCCATGGCCTGAGCTGATGCTCCCATTGATCCTTCCGCAGATACAGATGGTCTTATAGGCTGCATCTGAAAGTAAAGAATAATTTTTTGCGCCATTTGCACATCAAAAAGCACAAGTAACAAACTGATTTGAAAATTTTGAATTTATCAACCTGTATCTCAGTAATTTTTTTCTTGAATATCTGCATAAAAGGGTATAAAAATTCTGGAAAAACGAGATGGAATTTAACCAAACTCACCCTTTATTATCTGGAAAATTTCACAAGCCCCCTCCCCTCATCTTGGAATCCTTATTAAATTTCCATCTTCAGGTAGTTTTTAAGAAGACAGAAAGAGAAAAGGAAGACTGTTTTCCTACATTAGTGATTAATATAGTAACGCTTTTTTCTACATTTCTTTCAAATGTGCCTCGCATCCACAAACTTATTTTAAGTATGTATAAAGTATGTCTAAACTGTAGGCACCAGAAAAGGAGATTCCCGTTCGTGTAATTTATTTGAATTTTAGGTGAAGAAAATAGTAACAAATAATTTTCCCATAAGATATTTTAATTTTTAAGGATATTTTAAATATTTTAAGGGATAAAGGATAAATCTTTCAGTCATTGCTGGTGGATAGGGCATCAATTCAGTGTTTCAGTTGCTGGATCTTTTTTTTTTTCACAGGGACAAGTAGCAAGCTTGTCACCCAATAATCTTGTCACCAATAAGCTTGTCACCCAATTATCGGGGTTCGATAAGCAAATCATCAATCCACCGTGCTACAACATGATTATACTTTGTGAATTACAATTCAATTTTTGGAACCTTTTTCTTTATTTAAATTAAAACAATTTTTAGGACCCCATATAAAAATAAGCTAATAAAAAATATTTAGGACTCCGGAAAAACAATATTCGAAGCATTTACTTTTGGCATACGGGTTCCTTCTGGATTTAAACACTACCTTTTTTGGGTATTTTCACTGAAAAATGCCCTTTTTGGTATTGTCATCGATAAAGATCGAAAGAAAAAATCACCCATCCCTACATTTTGAAATTACATTTTGACTCCCGCAAAAATTGATGCAATTTCATTTTCAGAAATTGAGTTAGCATACGAGAAGGCAAGCATGTACGCAGGACATTTTTAGGGGGGAGTCATCAAAAAATACAAGGAGGGAATAATAAAAAAAATGTTTGATAATTTTAGTAATAAATGGCCAGAAATTAGCCAAAACTAAAAAATGACCGAAACTATCCACTGTCGTTGAAAACTATCAAACTACTGTGCTACAAAATGATTATGCTTTGCGAATTACAATTCAATTACCAATGGGATATAGGATATTTTCTTTTCTAACGTCTCGAGACGTTATGTGCATTCATTTCAAAGAAAAAAGGAAGGGCACAAGTACAGAGAAATAGTATTGAGGTCTAGATAAGTTGTATTGAAATCCACACTTCATGTTGTCCATATCATTTCACTTTGAAATAACTTTCAAATTATGTTTAAAAACGTTCAAGTACACATTTATTTGGACCTGTTTGATGATATCCAACTTATTCAAAATTATTACCTGTTGCACAATAGGTGCAGGTATAGCACCAAAGCTTTGTCCTGTAAATTGAGCTGATGCTTGTGCCGAAGCTCCTGCAGAAGGTCTCCTTGACCATTCTGCGCCTGGTTGCTGCATCTGTACAAATGGGCGAGAGGTAAAGCTTTGACCCATGAATGCACCCTGAAAGTGCAGAAAATTTTCATTAAACTATTTTACGAAAAAATTTTATCAAAAAAAAAAATATCCCGTCTATGTATTCCAGTAATATATTATCGTTCAGTTGACTGATACTACTACTGCTAATACTACTACTACTGCTACTACTACTGCTAATATAATACTACTACTGCTACTAATATTACTACAAAAGTCCAGAAACTAGAATAATATGTTATAAACTAGAATAATAGAATAATATGATATAGAAATAAGAGTCATTTAAGGTTATGGAATGAACTATACAAGGACAGTTTTACTAAACATTAGTGTTTTATAATTAGAAATAAAATTAATACAATAGTGAAAAAGCTGACGATATAAAACTAATAATCATTGTATTAAACCTTCTCTTATATTAATCATTATATCAACCTTCTCTTAGCTTTTTATTGTAGACCTTGCCATCCCACACAAAATTCAAATATCTTGGCTAGTTATTGTAGCTATTTATTAGCTGTTTATTGTAGACCTTACCATCTCATACAAATCAAATAACTTATCAAACCACATAAGTTGATAATCGGATCAAATGACTCGACTCGATTTAATTCCCCTGCCGACTTGATGCCAGCTTCGAGAGTGTAGACACTATCCAGGTACCCGGTCTTGAGCAACCGCGGGTGCATTTTCAAATCTTATTCTCGTCTTGCATAGGGATAAAATTTGACCATCTTGAACGACCTCATTCTTCAACTATCACACCATCTCATTCTTGAATGACCCCGACGTCGTTTCCACCCAGTGCCCATAGGGTTCAAATAGTAGGTGTTTCCCACCTCACTGCCATACTAGCTCTCACTGCCATACTTGCAGGGATAATGGAATAATATAATATAAGGGATAAGGGATAATGGAGAACGGGTCAGGAAGTCGGTGTTACTGATAAGGTTATATCAGTCCCTCTATCTTTTGGAGACGTTTTGTTCGAGTTACATCCAGCTTCTTCAGAGTCGTGATGGTTGCTAGCTAAGTTTCTGCGCTATATAGGTGGAATGAATCTACAAATCCATTGAGTATCTTGATTGTCACATTAGAGTATCTTGACGACACATTTATATTAGGTTTTTTTTGAATCTCTCTGGGGCAGAAGATGCCTTGGTGATTCGTGCGTTAACTTTGCTCTCGATTGAACTATCACTTGACAAAATTCAGCTGAGATACATGAAGTTGCTCACGACTACAAATTGGTTTTGACATGCTTCAACAGTTGGAGGAGGTGGTTGAGATGGTTGTGAATCAATAAACATGATTTTGTTTTGCTCCAGCTGGAACAACGGACTTGGACCGTTGATTTTTGAATTAAAATCAAGTTGCCATCAAGCCATGACTAGTTGGAAATAAAGCCCAAGCAGCATAAACCTTTTTTTCAGAAATATTGTTTTATACCTTTGTCTGCATTTGAATTACAACAATTTTTTATGACAAATCTAGAAAGTATTCTCAAATAAAAAAAAAACAACAAAACAAAGTGAGAAAAGGAAGAGAAAAGGGGAAAATGAGAAAAAGAAACGAGAATGAAAGAAGGGGAAAGAGTCCTAGATCAGACAAGGAATACAAACATCCGAGGTACACAAGAAACCAGCGGTTACAGAGTAGGGAGGTTTATCGTTACCTCTATTTGTTTTATTATCGATTTATGCTAATTTTTATTGTAGTCAATATTTAATCATTTCAATTTCTATTATTTGCATCTTTAGGACTCCGAAAAATTTCAGGACCATAATTGGCATACGGGTTAGAAATTCACAGGCCAGAAATTAGTCATAGCTAATAAATACACAGAACTACACCCCAAAGCTACACCCTTACGTGTCTTGACCAGAACAGGTCAAGGATCAGCCTCCAAATAGTTCATTGGTCTGCGAACACAAAATTGATAGGGTTCTGAAACATTCCTAATTAATCACAAGATTGTGATTTCAGAATCACATATTTTTGTCATACCTGGTCTGGTCTTCCGACAATTTCTTCTCCAGTTACGGCCACTTGTACTGTGGTTTCTGGCTTACCCATTAGTTGAGGTCCAAGCGCGAAACCTGCGGTACCACTCAAATTGACATCAATGTTTTCAATATTATCGACAATGACTGGACGTTCGACGGTTAATGGTCTTTCAACAGTTACTGTATTTACAACTGGACGATATTCCTCCAAGTGAACATCAAAACGTTCAGGTTTCTCTACGACATGAGCTTCAACTTGGACGTTCTCTTGGTTCAAGAAGACGTTGCCGAGATGTTGTTGAGATCCAGTAACAGGGACAGTTGTTTGAACGGGAACAGCTGATGTCTGCGTCACTGTAACAACTTTTGTTTTTGTGATAACACGGTGATCCAGGACAGGTGTAGGTCTTTCAATTACGACCTAAAAGAAAAAAAAGACATACATAAAATTCTGCCCAAGAAGTTTAAGTAAATACATTCATAATTTTGAAAGTGAATAAGCTGTGTAGTCCAGCGTAAGCTGTAACCACAAATTGAGCAGTGCATCAGACTGAACAGTTTTCAACCCCAAATTGAGCAGTAGTAAAAAAAGAACCAAATGAAATCAAAACTTTCTAAGATAATATTTAAGAAAGCCCTGATTCACCTACCTACAGAACATCAATGAAATTTTAACGACATGCCAAATAATCTTAACGCTAATGCTCCAAAATGCGTTGAAAAGTAAAATGTCTCATTACGGTTGCTATACCTAGAGCTGTTAAACGTGACAATATATGCTCATATACAGTTTAAAGCATATTACAAGCTCGTATCTTCTTCTTCTTGCATGGATGGGCACGCTTTCGCATCATCTCGTCTCTAGATCGAATTCCAAGGCTTATCTCAACATTGCATATATTGTCTCAAGGCATAAAGAGTATATTGAATATATAAGTATATTGTATATTATTATCACCTTGATAGCTAAACACCCCCTCCCAAATAATTTGCTCACCCAGTGTGTATTTTTCCCCGGGCCACTGGCTCTGGAGCCACAGCCGTGTGCTGTGATTTTACATTATTTTATGTATATTAACTGAAAATATAAATAACTAATTCAGTCATAAGTTAGATGTAAGAAAAGTGTCCTGTCCAAGGAGTATCCAGGTCAGGGGCATCCAAAGATGCTTGTCCTGTGAGGAGGGGGGCTAGATTTTTCTAAAATTGTGCAATTTTCTGCCCTCACAGAGGGAGATCCCTAGACGAGGGGAAGCTCTTTTCTTTTAAACGGAAAAAGAATATTATAGATTACATTCTACTAAAAGGCTAAAAAAAATAATCTGTAATTATGATGTGTAGTCAATGTATTAGACATAGTTACAGATTTGTTTCTTCATTTGAAAAAAAATTCCCCTATTTTGAGTTTCAAACGTTATCTTGCTACGCTCTATAAATAAAAGGGGGGGAAGGAAGAAATTCAAGACAAAATGACAGTTTTAATATGCCTCATAAACATCAACAAGAAAAGCCTTTTTCAATCATAATTAGAAAATAGTCTACTATAGCCTAGTCTTTGATAAATTGTGTTAGCTGGGTTGGCTTTAATCTTGTTTAGGCAACAGAGAAGAAGAAAACCGATAAGTGATTTGAAACTGATGAAAGTGAAGTACATTTGATTTTTACAAGAATAAATTTTTATCTAGGAATAGTTTTCTTCTATCATTGTTTTCTAAATATGATTTAACTGATTTTATTGATAAGATATACAATTGATAAAATCGTACTAAATCATGATTACTAGTATTATTGTTTTTGTATTTTAAATTTGATTTAGGTGCGTTAAGAAATAAATTGTGTTGGAAATTCGGTTAGTGGTAGCACATGACGTTGTTATATTTTTATTTTATTTTTTTTAACCCTGAGGTAAAAGCAATTTAATTTTTTTAATGTCGTTTTTTTTATTATCCATCCTTTGTATCATGCCTTGGCATTTGGGGGGGATGTGATGGGTTTTTTTCAATAATCGATATTAAATAAAACAAAAAAAAACATTTTTCTTTTTAAAATTTAATCTTTTAATATGATTTTTTAAAGTTTTTGCCGGATAATCTAATTTTTTTTTTACCGGAAAACCTCAGTTATCATTCGTTGATACATGAAATAAATGATACGCTGAAAATGTATATTCAAATTCAATGAAACTTTCACACAGACAATATCACTATCTAACCTCAAGTGCTCCAAAGAAGATCAGTGAACCACCTACCGGCACCCCTAAACAATACCAAGTTTCATCAAGAGCCCGCTCTCCCTCAAAGAAAAAAAAAGTTTGGATCCATGTAATAAGTAGCAGCCTACTGAGAGTGCCAATCAAATTGACATCAATGTTTTCAATATTATCGACAATGACTGGACGTTCGACGGTTAATGGTCTTTCAACAGTTACAACAGGTGGCATGTTGGTAACACTTTTTAAAGGCAAAACTTTTAAATGTCAAAAAAGAAAATCCAAAAAAAATATTACTTTATTTAAATTGGTCGATGAGCCAACAAATAGCAAACCTGAGAATGAGGTAATCCCTCAAAAACTAAGTGGAGATCAGATCACTTGGTTGTGTTATTTTTTTTTCTCCCAAAGGTATCCGATGGTTTTTTATTAAAATAGATGATTTATAATTTGGCAAATCTACCTTGTTGCCTCACGGGTCAGGTTGGGAGGATTAAGTTGGATAAACACCTTTTTTTTTACATTTTCATAGAAATACAACCCTTTTTTGGATTTTCAATTTAAAGAAACAAAAAAGACTACCCCCCCCCCACTAGAATTTGAATACATTTTGCCTGCCCCTTCCAATATTTTCTTGAATCGACGCCACTGCTACGGTTTTTTTCCCCCTGTTGTCTGCCAGGCTATTTGACTAGTTAGATAATATTAAAAGCAATTAAAACATGGCCCTTTTACGGGAATTCGGATACACCGGGAACACAATTTTGTTAAAAATTGATGGAACGAAGCCCCAAAAACTTTGCAAATACCTAAAACCGAAGAATCTCGGCTCCTCCTAAAGTGGCTTAATTTTGATACATCTTAAACTAAAGTCACCACTTGTGAGGATTATGCTAGATTAATTAAGCAGACTTGTCTTGGTGTATGTTTGGTAAAGCACAAGGCAGCTTTTTAATGAAGTTGTTATTGTAGCTGGTGCAGCAAGAGTTCTACGATCATCCCTAAATGAGTTTTGGTCTCTGGCTCAGGATGGTAAACCGGGGCGACCTACTACATGTATATCAGATCATTTAGTTGTAGGGTTTCCACATGTTGCACAAGAGTACTATTTTAGCAATATTTAATTCTTATATGACCAAATTGAATATAGACATATAAAATGCCATTACAGAATGTGTCTCACATCAAAATGTATGTCAGTACATTCTTTATGCATGACTGAAGATACATTTTTATTCCTTTACATTGAAGATTTAAAAATTTACCGAAAGGCTGATCTAAGTACACTCAAATGAATCATGTATGAGTCGCGGTGTAAGCCACGACACGCGCCAAAAATTGTTGAGATGTAGTTGGAAAAGCCTATTCTGTTTTGTCTCAAGGATCGAGTTGGAACTTCTTGGGAAGGCTTCCCTGTTTTGGAGGGAGGGTGCATTGATTATGGGGGAAGGGAAATTTTCTTACTACCCTAAAAAACAGTCAAGGCTATGGCTTTATTTTGTATGTCTGTTGGATTATTTTTTATGACTCGTTGGATATAGCTAGCTATATAGCTAGTTGGATAATGCTAAAATTTGAGTGTCGCCTTCCTAAGAAATTTGACACATGGAACGCAACTTCATAGCCCGTGAAAAAATTCCCATGATAAAAAAAAAACAATCAAAAGCGATATTAAATAATGAAAAAAAAACATGGCTCACTGCATCCCTGTGGTACACCTTATACTAAACAGTAATTATGCTAAGATTACTTGTATCGGTCTATGTTTGGTGAAGCATGAGGCGGCTTGTAATGTAGGCGTTGCTGTAACTGGTGTTCCATCGTCGCAATTTAGGCTTGAGAGAGGCCCTCCACCAACTGTTGGAGTGGAACCTAGAAGAAATATTAGGATAATGTAATTTATTATAAATAGATAATGTAGTAGGATGTAAGATAATTAATAGGATATTATATGGTATATACCATGGGATATTGGACGATATGGTTAGTAGGATAAGAAGGATATTTGGGTCAATAAAACGGCAAACGTGATCTCTCCCTCTTCTTCCAACCTCCAAACTACACATACTTCCTCAGCCTACAGCGGGTAAGTACTTAATATCAGTTATTCATTAAAGTGTAGCCTGAAAACAATTTTCATTATTACTAAATAAACATTAAAATAATTCATATAAAATAAATATCTTAATCTTCAAATATCTAAGTTTCAAAACAATATATTTCTTGGTAGTCTTGCTATCTCTAAGCTACTATAGGGCAATGTTTCTCGAACCCTTCATCAAGACAAAGCCTCTTCATTCCTTAGCAATACCAACTCAAAACAAAATTGTTAAAATAATACTTACGTACATACCGTAGGTGTGTATAGCCCCTCTATAGGTCTTCCTAGTCAAATATAATTCCCCCATCCCTCGTCCAGTGCGAATACCCTAGTAGATACCCCACACACTGTAAACTTAATAATATCCTTCACATTGTAGAGACGGAACATTCATATTTGACTCTCGGCGGGTTTTCAATCGGTAGAAAAATATCCTTTACGTCATTAATATTTTCGATGGTGTTTCGTCACATACTTTTTAAAAAGATCGCCCCCTTTCCCTACTTCTTGAAAAATAATTTGAAATTTAAAAATTCCGCTTACTTTGGGCTGTTGGAAATAGGGCCTGCATACCCATTGAGGATGCATGTGCCTCAGCTTGCACTTGTACCATTCCTTGCGCAGTTCCCATATTCATTCCAACCACAGGGGACGGAGGCGCTGCTGAGGCAGGCCGAGTGGACTGAGGCGCTGTAAAAGAAAATAAACTAATTAGTTATTCGAGTATGATCAAAGGATCAAAGCCCTGTATGAAGGGCTGTCGTGTGCAGTACTGACTGTAAAGGGTTTGACAAATGTTTTGCTCTTAAAACTGGTGTGAGACATGGATACCTTCTATTCCTGATAATACTTGCCATTATCACAAACTTCTTTTTGACATCTTGCGAATTCTTTGGCGGGGTACGACCAAACTTCCTGACGACTTTGCCAATGATATAACCCTTGCTGCCCATGTCAAAGAAGATATACAACGTAACATTCGGGAGCTAGCTTCAAAAGCCTCCCAAAAAGGACTGTATATCAATTTGAGCAAGACCAAGGTAATGTTAAGTAGCACTGCATTAAAACGCTAGCTGCAGGTCTTCTGGGAAATTCAAGCATCTCACATGAATTAAACCGGGTAAAATACAGCACATTCCAAGTACTGAGAACAATTGCCTATGATCAATACTTGGAATTTGTTGAGCTGGTAAAGTACCTAAAACTCAAATCTGTTTTCTCATCAAGCAACCTCAAATAATCGACGAAGTCTGACGATTTCCCTATGACTTTTGGTAACGGAGTCCTCCGGGCCTGCGGAGGAGTGGTAGTCTGGATCACTATTGGGTGTTCCCTTAAAGATGCAGCAAGAGTTTTACGATCATCTCTCAATGAGCTGGGATCTATAGCTTAGGGTCATCAACCTTTGGTCAACGCCAACGCGGAGGCCAACCATTGCTACCCAATACGTCACTAGGTGGTCGTGGAAGTTTAATTAAAACGGTAAACAATGAAAATGAAAATTTATTTCTTTAAATTTTGGAAAATAAATCAAATATATCTTTTTTTTAACAATCAAAATTATTTACTGTGATGAACGTTTATTTCCTTACATAGATTATATACATTAATTTAATTACTTATTTTCATGGACATTTCATTTATTTGCTTCAATACGAACATTAAAAAAAAAATTAAATGAGCATTGGTTGAACGGGTAACATCAGAATAAATCAAGATAATAAATAAATAAGAGAACAAGAGAATATGAATAAATATGAGAATTGCGTAAAAAATAGCTTGTAAGGAGAATTACGAGTAAAGAAATTACGAGAATAATTGTGAGTAGGTGAGAATTTAATTGTGAGGAGCTCCCGTTTTTGAAAAGAAATTTCTTTTAAACAAAAACCAGTATTTTTCAAATCTTGTTTGTTGATTTTAGCTTTTCTTTTATTTATTTTATTAGGATTTGCCCAGATTGACATTGTAATTCAATATATAAGCGTTAATTAATTTATACATAAAAATTTATAACATACATAAAATAATTTTTAATATACATAAAAATGTATCTTAATTTTTATCTAAAGGCAATATTATAAAATTGCAATTAGTTGATTAAAATTTATTTAAAGTAATTATTTATAAAAAGAATATTTATTACAATACTTTACCAAAATATCTGCATTTTTTCTCTTGTGTGGCATAGATAACAAGCCAAGCCAGAACATCACTTGGTTATGCCATATCTGGTAATTCAGGTAATCTTCTGAGCCCATAATTTCCCAACCCTTTTTAAAATCTTATAAAATTTGTGACTCCACACACATATACGAATATCATTCTCAAACAGAATATACCAGCGGTGTCTATGGTACTAGAATACCGCAAATTTTGTTTCCAAGTATCATGGCACAGACCATAAGCCAGCCAGCTGTGGCTAGTTTACGTTTTGTGAATACAATACTGTTTAGTGAGTACAATATAATGGTAACTCGGCAAAGACACCAAGTTCACATCATCCCTTTCGCACAGGCTGAATATCACAGCCACGAAAGGAGTACAAGTTACTCTAAGCGTAAGATCCCTCCTGAAATTTTGTACATTTCCTAACTACTTGGTGTGGGGCATAGGCTGTAAGCTAGCCACTCACTTTTACTAATTTTAGACTTTCCCAACTTTTCTCGAACCATGTGGACCGTGTGCCAGCCGTCTAATTTAAATAATAATATAATGATAACGCAGGGAATATACGAAGTCCATACCTCCCCAGCTTTTTTTTAAAGAGTATATCAGTGGTGTATATCAGCAAGTTTAGAAGTTTTACAAATGTTTTAACTGTTTCTTAAATGTTATTTAGTCTAACCAACACAATGGTAACTTAGAAAAACCATCGGGCCAAGACTTCGAGAAGACATCGGGCCAGACTTTCGAAAAGACTTTAGAAAAAACTTCGGGCCAGGCATTTCGCAGACTATATGGATGACATGACAATCTCTGGATTTCACAAGAAAATAACGTCCATACCTTCACAACTCTTTCCGATTGTATCATACGATTCCCCTTTTTGAATCAGTTCCAAAACTTTATCTTAAACAAAATATATCAGTGGTGTACATGGCACTAGAACTAATCAAAGGGTAAGTCTTTAATCCAAGGTTAAGTCAAGGGTAAGTTTTTTACAAGTTTTACTACTTCTTAAATGCTGCTTCTATGTAATATAATGGAAACTCAGTAAAAGATATCGAGCCATAGCCTCCACCAACTTTTTTCCGGGTATGATAAAAATAGCCTTTAATAGACTAAAAGACATTTTTTGGGACATAATATATCAGCTATGCAGATGGTGGCGGTCAATGGCGTTGGAATTTAAAAACTTTTGTTTACCTTGTGGTAGTTGCGCCCATTTCAAATTCTGCTGCATTAAAGGCTTCCAGTCCTGCATACCCATGGAGGATGCATGTGCCTGAGCTTGGGCTTGTGCCATTGCCTGTACACTTCCCATGTCCATTCCAACCACAGGAGGCGCCACTGATTCTGGAGCAGGTCTAACAACGAACTGAGGAGCTGTAAGAAAACAAAATCAATTTAACTCAGGCAAATTGATTTATAGTGAATGTATTTAATATTATATAACATATCCTGAATTGTGAATGAATAACTTGAGGGCCTAGTGATTACAGTGACAGACACCATTCAGTGACACGACCGTGTTCAACATCATGGTGAAACCAAGAAAATCACAAAATCACGTCCTTTTATAGGACCACGGCCGGTCCGATCAAGGAGAGAAATTTCGTTCAAAATGGTAAATTTGACTTTGTAACCTTACTTGTTTGGTGACCCATTGGCATTTTCTTTTCTTGATTTTGAAGTTGAACACAGCCGAATATTTTGTCTTTGAGAAGCTAACCTAGTCCAGGCCAGCCTAGCCTAACCTGAAAAGCCTTGCTAGCATAAAAAAGTATAATCTAAAAGTTGCTTCAAATTTTCCTTGCAATGGTGTATAACCATAAAGCAAGCCCACAAACTTTAAAACTGATTGAAGAAAAAAGAAACTTCTAGTAGATACCAACTGTCCTAGCCACGTAAATTTTTAATGGAAATGAATGAGATAATAAATGAAAAAGTTCCGAAAAAGGGCAGTTGTCGTCCCCTAGTGTGGTGGGAAGTGGTCATAAGGAAGGATTTAAAGGAAATTGAAACTTCAAATCAGGGGTAAAGAGCTTTAATTCTATTTCAACAGGAGTGTTCGCAGCTCTGTTTGCCTCAGGCGGCTCGGTGCTGTAGTAAGTTGGTAGTAATGCCAATGGTAGTAGTAGTCAGGTTATATTAGCGAACATGTCTCTGGTGGACAAGTGCACTATCACCAGAATATTTTTAATAAATGGAACAAAAGAAGGTAAAAGAAAGGCAGGACACTTAAGCTTGGACTGAAATACAATAATATAAAATGAGTCTTTCGAACAGAGACTCCGAAGTTAAAGCCTGAAACTGAGTTGGAAATATGATGAGTGCTCATCAGCACTTTGCCTCTTTAGACAGTGTGTTCTGAACCAACACAATGCGTAAGGTTTTATGCAGAAGTGTCGAATATTATTCCTCATCAACGAAATAGTTCGATCCTACTCAGAAGGTTCATGGCTCAAAGAACAGTTTGGTGAACAAACTGCTCAAACGTATCAAGGTGGAACGATATCAATAAAATAATTTTACTAAATAGGCTACAAGGAGGTAAGAACAAAGCCAAACCACCCCTGGTTAAGGTGAAATAAGGATAATCAAAAAACGAGTCTTTCGGTGGAGCCAAAGTAGGGGCTCGATAAATGGGTGGAAAGATAGGGGGAGGGGGTTCTGTAGTGACCTCGCCTCATGTGGCTTAACGCTAGTAGTAATGGTATTACTTATAGTATTGGGTCGAAAGACTTAGTGTTTGATCTCTTCAATACTGATATGGTTCCTACCTGCATAGACAGCAGGGCCTGTAAAGGAAGTTGACGGAAGACACAGTCCTGAGCTTCTGTCGCACATATCCCCTAATGCTGATCTACTTGAGTCAGCAGCGCCATCTTGACACGATACTCCAAAATCGTGTTCTGGTGAGCATTCATCATCCTAAAAGGTAAATATAAAAGATAAAGACATGGTCACCTTTTACTTACTATGAATTTTGTGTCGGTAGTTTAATATCTGCTAGTGATATCAAAGTAAAAAGCAACATAAGTACAACGATAAGCTGAATTTGAAGTTGGGTTGGTAAAAACAGTCTATAAAATTCCAAAATAAATTTTCCTAAAGTGTTTACATAAAAACATTTCTAGATAAAACCAAAAGTAGAGCACTCCAAAAAGATCAGATCTAACCCCTAAATGCTTTAAATCAAAATCAGGCTTAATTTGAGTGTTCCTAAACAAGTTAGGTTTACTTTCAGTGGCGTTAGCAGTTTTAATTCCGATTAAATACATCAGAGGCAGCGCTATAGCGTTGCCTATAGTAGAGCCACAAAGCTTTAATTTTTCATCGTAATAATTTATTTATTGGAGGGTGACCTCAACCCGACGTCCTTTTTTAAAAAAAATGCTTCCGATCAAAATTCTTAGATAGCCATTTTGTCTGGAAAATTTGATTGGAAAACAGAAGAAGTTCTACTGCTTCTAAGAGTTTTAATCGGAGGGTAACCTCAAATTTTATTCAAAATATTCCGAAGGTCAACTCACTATGCCTTTGGGGTTGAAACCCCCTACCTATAATTCAGGGCAAGAGCTATAAGCTATGCAAGTTACCCATTGTTGGTATTAAGTATTTTTACTGGGAAAGAAGGCATGATTGATTCTGGGTTTCCATAAAGGCTTATTAAGGTGAAACTTGGAAATCAAACAGTTCGTGGTAACGAATCGTTTGATACCAATAACTACATCAAAATAATCGTATTTAAATGCTGATTTTAGATCAGTTCCAGAAGTTCCATCAAGTTTAGAAGTTCCATCAAGTTTAGTCTTACCCATCAAAAGTTACGAACCTGAGAAAATTTGTCTTATTTTAGAAAATAGATGGAAACACCCCTTAAAAGTCATAGAATCTTAACGAAAATCACACCATCAAATTCAGCGTATCAGAGAACCCTACTGTAGAAGGTTCAAGCTCCTATCTACAAAAATGTGGAATTTTGTATTTTTTGCCAGAGGGCAGATCACGGATGCGTGTTTATTTGTTTGTTTTTTTGTTTTTTTTTGTTTTTCCCAGGGGTGATCGTATCGACCAAGTGGTCCTAGAATGTTTCGAAAGGGCTCATTCTAACGGAAATGAAAAGTTCTCGTGCCCTTTTTAAGTGACCCAAAAAATTGGAGGGCACCTAGGCCCCCTCCCACGCTAATTATTTTCTCGAAGTCTCGAAGTCAACGGATCAAAATTGTGAGATAGCCATTTTATTCAGCATAGTCGAAAAACCTTATAACTATGTCTTTGGGGACGACTTACTCCCCCACAGTCCCCGTGGGAGGGGCTACAAGCTACAAACTTTGACCAGTGCTTACATATAGTAATGGATATTGCGAAGTGTACAGACGTTTTTAGAGGGATTTTTTGCTTGGGGGGAGGGTGGGGGGTTGAGAAGAGGGGGATATGTTGGGGAAACTTTACATCGAGGAATGTCATGGGGGAAGAAAATTTCCATGAAGGGAGCGCAGGATTTTCTAGCATTATTGAAAAAAATGAAAAAACAAATATGAAAAAGTCTTTTCAACTGAAGTAAGGAGCAGCATTAAAACTTAAAACGAACAGAAATTATTACGCATATGAGGGGTCACCTCCTCCTAATACTTCGCTCTTTACGCTAAAGTGTTTTTTGGTAATTTCAACTATTTATTCTACGGCTTTTGTGATTCAGGGGTCATTCTTAATGAATTGGGTTAAGATTTAAGCTTTAGTGTAAAGAGCGAGGTACTGACGAGGGGCTGAAACCCCTCATATATGTTATAAAAACATGAGAATACAAAAGTTTGTTGCGTAAGCTAATTTATAAGTTATGTATATCTTTTACTAATAAAACATTCGTAAAAAATTAAAAGTTCTAGTTGCCTTTTTAAGTAACCAAAAAATAGGAGGGCAATTAGGCTTCCTCTCCCGCTCCTTTTTTTCTCAAAATCATTCGATCAAAAATGAGAAAAGCCATTTGCCGAAAAAATAAATATGCAAATTTCGTTTTAATTATTCCTCTGCGGAGAGCCAAAATCAAAACATGCATTGATTCAAAAACGTTCAGAAATTAAATAAAAAAAAAATAAGTTTTTTATTTTTAAAAAAAAGTTTTTTATTTAAGGGGCTGCTTCCTCATCAATGCCCCGCTCTTTAGGCTAAAAATTTTTACTGTTTAAAAAGAAGAGTTGAGAGAAAGAGTCAAACTTTAGCGTATCGAGCGGGGCGTTGATGAGGAAGCAGCCTCTTTCATTTACGAAGTAATTTCTGTTCGTTTTAAGTTTTAATGTCGCTCCTTACTTTCAGTTAAAAAAACTTTTTTTTTATTTAAAATTGAGAAGGAATGACCAAAACAAACCTGAACACAACCAGAATACACCATGAGCTTGCTCATTGTGAAAAGGGAATATAAACAATATTTAAAGAAACTGAGGATGTTGATTTGAAATTTTCAAGGTATGTTAAACAAAGATTGGATGAAACCAGCCTCCTGCTCCCCCTCCTCACCCTTTTTAGGTGACCCCTCTGGTCAAAACTAATCGAAATTTGAGTTTTCATTCGTTCATACTAGTCAACAAGTCTATTAGCTATACTTCAAGGAATCCCATGCCCCCCATGATCCCGGGGCTAGGATTGTAAACTATCTAATTTAGCCATTGGTTACATGCAGAATTTTTGATTAGGAAAAGGGGAAATATTTGGTATCTGGGTGTATCTGAATAGGCTAAGTGTATTAAGGTGGAATTTTGAGGGGTACCTTTTACTAAATAAAAAAGCACTAAGCGCATTCTGTTTATCAAACAGGAGGGTCTGCAATATTTTAATAACAACTGATGGTATCAAGCTGAAACTTTCAGGAAATGTTGAAGCGGGTGTTGAAAAACAGTTAAAGAGCCACCATCCCCCTCCCTTGGCCTTTTTTAGTTCCCCTTCCTTAAAAATTTGATCAAAGTTTTGAAATTGACACCTTCTTAAAAATAGGTAAGCGATCAAATTACTATGCCTATCAATATGACATAACCACCACAGCATTGGAAAGAAATAGCGAGAACTACAAAATACTGTGTGTGTGCTGGTTGTCAAAAGGACTTGTCATCAAAATCTTAGGAACAACTGAGGTTATTAGGTGGAAAATTTCAGGTGAGGTTGTGAGAGGATTAAAAGCTATTAGAGGGCATTTCGCCCCCCCTCCTTTCCTTTTTAGATGCTACCTTCCCTGTATCCATGTATCAAAATTTGAAATAACCAATTTTGTTCAAAATTCAAAGCTCTAGTAAATGGTGGTCTCAGTCTCGCGAGAGACTGAATGAAAATTATTTTTTTTCGTATGTCTTTGGCCCACTCAAGTATACACGTAAAACTTAAATACATCAAGGAGGCACACTCGTGCCTCTATAAAGAGGCGACACACGACAATGTTAAGCGATCTTCGGTTCCAGTGGTCGCAGAGGGATGGGGAGGGATGCATTTTGTAGCCCGAGCTCCAACTAAGAAACCTGCAAAATTTCATCCCCCTCCAACTTTTCCTTCATGGGGAAAATCTGGCCGAAAGTTTCGACCCGTCAACCCCAGCCCCCCTTTAACTTGTGAAATTCACAAGTTAAGGTCCCCTAGGGCCCAGGAGCTTATCTGCGAAATTTCAGCTCGATCCGATAACTCCTTCCCTGTTTTCCAGAAACCACGCATAGCCACTTAAAATTCATTTTCTTTTTTTTCTCGACGCCTACAGGTCACATCCGACATCGGATCTGGGTGTACGAAGACTCATTCGATGCGGAATTCTCCGAGTAAGTGCCCTTGAAAGTTTCGTAGGAAAATCTTAACCCCCCGAAAGTTTCGACCCCCAACCCCACCCCCCCCCCTTTTAACGTTGTCCGATCGGGCTGAAATTCACAAGTTAAGGTCCCCTACGGCCCAGGAGCTTATCCGCGAAATTTCAGCTCGATCCGATAACTTTTCCAGAAACCACGCATTAGCTACTTAATTAACGCATTTCTCTCCATAAGAGCCCATGTTAATTTGAAATTTTTAAAAGTTATTGAGAAGTTATATTTACACACATGCAAGTGATTAGCTCAGTCGGTAGAGCGGACTTTTAATCCTCTGGTCAAGGGTTCAAGTCCCTTACGGGCGGTTTTTTTTCACAACATCAAAAAAATTTTGATAACACCTGGACAGCTTATAATTTGAGAGATAACAGAATATTAGCTTCTTATGAGCAAAAGAAACATTTCGGTCATTCAATCTATTTTTTTTCTATTTTATACAATGATTTAAAAGCGGGGGGGCTGGGGGGCGGCAGTCACCCAACTTCCTCTCCTAATTCCTCTACGAGGAGTACAGGAATTATTAAATTACATCCACCATGGATTGTAAAAAAACGTACAGAAATAATATGAAAAAAACTTCGTTTTCTTAAAGAGTTAAAGAGGCTGCGTCCCAAAGTCGAACCTTAAAACGTACAGGAATTGGAAGAGGCAGTTGGGGGGCTGCCGCCTTCCAAACCCCCCGCTTTTAAAGACTCTTTTGTACAGGTTTTTTGTTTTTTTGCTAACCCCCCGCTCTTGGCTTCGGAAAGGCCCTCTTTTAATTAACAAAAAATTGAAATGAATGAATAATGGAATAACTTCGAAAAAAGTTAAACACAAAAGGACAGGAGAACCATTGCGCCGAAACTAGTAATTAGTAACAATGAAGTCCCCCCACAACAAAAAACCTGTACAAAAGGGTATTTAAAAGCGGGGGGTTTGGGGGGCGGCAGCCCCCCAACTGCCTCTTCTAATTCCTGTACGTTTTAAGGTTCGACTTTGGGACGCAGCCTCTTTAACTCTTTAAGAAAACGAAGTTTTTTTCATATTATTATCATAAGCATCGCAATCCGAAAATGTTATTACCGCAATAACATCACCGACACAAAATTTTGTTGAATGTAAGTTCAACAAATAGACGAGACAATTAAAATCCAAATTAATCTCACATAAAATTAGACAAGGAAAATATAATATTTTTAAACATAAATTGTTTGTTAACATTTTTGTTAACTACATTTGTACGTTAAGTTTGTTAAGTTGTTAAGTTGTTAACATTTGTTAACATTTGTTAAGTTGTTAAATTAATTACAAGTTATATTTATTAAGTACAAAGTTATTATATATAACAATAAAAATATAAAATAACCACACACCTTGGATACAAAAAATGCAGGAACACAGATCCTAAGCTTTTTGTGGAATATGCTATCCCTTGCACAAGCATGGAGCTTGGCTTTCCCAAATAGGCATTTAGCATATATATGACATTTGCCACGAATCGGAAAGTTACCGTCAATGCCTCTGCATTTGTAATCTGGAAATAATAAATACTATAAAGTAAAACAGAAAAAGCAAATAACAGAAGAGGAATAGAGTGAAAAATAGAGTAGTTATATATATAATTATATATTACATACATAGCAAGAATTTACTGAAGTTTTGAGCAGCATTACATTTTAAGACGAGGCTCTAAGAACCGCGACTCACGCCAGATTTCATCTGTGAAAAAGTAAAAATAAAATATTTTTAATTGGAGGGGAGGATATAAGCAATTTCTCTTGGGCGTAGGACTGATCATTTATATTTTCTGATTTAAGAAAAAAATATGTATTTTAAAAAGACTGTAAAAAATATGCATTTTTGTCCTATTGTTAGAAGAATTTTCCTTTTTGGCAGAATTTCTGACTTGTGTATACAGGAGATGTCCAGGTCTTCAGGTAGCTGTCAGCAAACTTAATACTCCATACCATTACTCCTACTTTTGCTGCGATTTGTTTTTGTAAATAAATAGTAAAAACAAGTTTTTTTCAGCTGAAAGTAAGAAACAACATAAAAAAGTCAAACACGAACAGAAATTAATACGTATCAGGTGGTTTCTCCCTCCTCAATACCCTGATCTTTACGCTAAAATCCATTTTTTTCCAGTTAGTTAGGAATGACTCTTGACCCCGGGGCACCGTGAAATTTGAATAGTATCTTTTCACTTTCAGTTTTAACGTTGCTTCTTATATTCAGTTGAAAATTAAGATTCTAGTTCTCGGAAAGGGGTTAGGTTAGGAAAATGAAACTTTCAGGGATGGGTCTAAAGGCTAAAGTATGTCCCGGGAAGGTATTTGAAAGTACCCACCTGAAATCCTTCTCCCTCTAGAGGGCCCTGAAATTGGCCTAAATCACAGGTCTATACCTATTGAAATTTTGACAAAACAATATTTTGAAGTACCCGCCTCCTTTCCTTCTCCCTCTAGAGGGCCCTGAAATTTGCCTACATGACAGGTCTACTACCTATTGAAATTTTGACATAACAACATTTTACCTTAATTTTCAGTTACCAGTTGCCTTTTCTCTGCCTTTAGTTCTGAAAATGCAATTCCTGTTATTTGAGTAGAATTCTGAGCCATATCAATGTTGTTGTTTTCTTCAAAATTATAGTAAATGTATTTGCATATCTTTAAAACCTCATAAATTGGGATTGAGCAAAGTTGTGAAGCTGAGAACAATATTGTTGTACTTTTTTCAAGCAGAAGACCTATTTTACAAGGTTTCACTTTTATAACACACATATTTTCAAAGGTCATCAAATGTCAGGGCCCTCTAGAAGGAGAACGAGTGGAGGTGGGTACTTTAAAATACCTTCCGGGGACACACTTTAGCCTTTAGACTCATTCCTGAAAGTTTCATTTTCCTAACCTAACCCCTTTCCAAGATAGCCAAAAGTCATAGAATTTTACCGAAATTTTTTTTTGTTTTAATTTCTGACCGTTTTTAAATAATGTCAAGAGCCAGCTCCTCCATGGAAAATTTCTTTCTCCGCAAAACATTCTTCCATGGAAAGATGCTTCCATATAAACACCTAATCCCCCGCCCAAAAAATCCCTCTGAAAAATACTTGTATACTTCCCAATAGCCAGTATTATCACACAGTTCGTGGTAACGAACTGCAGTAAGGAGCTACCCGGCTCAATAGTAACCGAAACTCTAAAAAGCGGAAATTTAATACCAATAGTTACAAAGAATTGCATTTTAATGCTGATGTTAAATATATAGGTTTCATCAAGTTTAGTCTTACCCATAAAAAGTTACGAGCCTGAGAAAATTTGGCTTATTTTAAAAAACAGGGGGAAACACCCCCTAAGTCATAAAATCCTTACGAAAATCACACCGTCAGATTCAGCGTATCAGAAAAACCTACTGTAGAAGTTTCAAGCTCCGATCTACAAAAATGCGTAATTTTGTATTTTGTTCCAGAAGACAGATCACGGATGCGTGTTTATTTGTTTGTTTGTTTTTTGATTTATTTTTTCCCAGGGGTGATCGTGTCGACCAAGGCCCTATAATGTCTCAAGAGGGCTCATTCTAACGGAAATGAAAATTTCCAGTGCCCTTTTAAGTGACAAAAAAAATATTGGAGGGCACCTAGGAACCCTCCAACGCACATTCTTTCCCCAAAGTCACTGGATCAAAATTTTGAGATACCCATTCTGTTCAGCTTGGCCAAAAACCTTGTCTTTGGAACGACTTAATACCCCAGTCCCCGGGAGAGGGGCTGCGAGTTACAAACTTTGACCATTGTTTACAAATAGTAATGGTTATTATGAAGTGTACAGACGTTTTCAGCGGTACTTTTTCACCTGGGGGGGATGGATCAGGGGAGGGGATTATGTGGGAGGATCTTTCCATGGAGGAATTTTTCACGAGGGAAGAGAATATCCATGAAAGGGGTGCAGGATTTTTTAGCATTATTTAAAAAAAATGAGAAAAAAAAATCAACTGGAGGTAATGAGCAGCGTTAAAACTTAAAACGAACATAAAATATTATGTATACAAGGGGGTTCGTCTCCTCCACAATACATTGCTCTTTACGCTAAAGTATTTTTAGTAATTTCAACTATTTATTCTACGGACTTTTGATTCAGGGGTCATTTTTAAACATCTGGGACAAATTTCAAGCTTTAGTGTAAAGAGAGAGGTATTGACGAGGGGGTGAGCCCATTCATATACGTAATAAAAATACAAATATAGAAGTTCGTTACGTAAGCTAATTCGTAAGGTGCGTATGTTTATTACTAACAAGAACGTTCGTAAAAAAATTAAAAAATATATAGTTGCATTTTTAAGTAGCCAAAAATTGGGAGGGCAACTAGGCCTCCTCCCTCACCCTTTTCTTATCAAAATCGTCCAATCGAAACTATGAGAAAGCCATTTAGCCAAAAAAAACATTAATATAGAAATTTCGTTTTATTTATTCATGTGCGGTGAGCCAAAATCCAAACACGCATTAATTAAAAAAAGTTCAGAAATTAAATTTAAAAAAATATTAAATAAAAAAAATTAAATTAAAAAAAGTTTTTTAATTGTTTTAAAAAGTAGAGTTGTGACAATGAATCAAACTTTAGCGTAACGAGCGAGGTGTTGAGGAGGGGACAACTCCTTTCATACACGGAATTAGTTCTGTTCGTTTTAAGTTCTAATGTCGCTCCTTACTTGCAGTTAAAAAACTTGCCTTTTTTATTTAATATGTAAACAATGGTCAAAGCTCATAGCTGAGAAATGAAGAGCCTGAAGAGCGTAGGCTTGATGAGGGATGGCCGGTGAGCGTAATGAGTGTTGAATGAATTACAAGTATTAAATCTTTAGGACGGTTTCTCAGGCTGGCAATAAAACACAAATATATTGTTGTGCTTTGTGTGTTCCTTTATTTAAGTAATGCCAACTATTTAGAAGTATAAGTTAAAACTATAGAATTGAAAGTATAGAAATTTCCGACCCTTGTAGTGAAGCTGTTTTCTCACCTGCTTTCCAAGTGGCTAAACTGCCAGTAACGAGGATTAAAACCAAAATAGTCCTAAAAACACCCATTTCCAATTGGAAACGAATTCAGACTAACTATAACTTAACCTAAGTTTTGTATTTATTGTTTTTCTGAACTTTCACTGCCTTTGTTACCAAGTCTCTTCCTCTTGGTTCACCAGGTCGTTCGAGTTCGTAGAACAATGGCTGTTTCAACAGCGGTCCTTTCACTTTCGTCTAATATTGCAAGTCTAAAATTTTTCGACACCAAGAATGTTTTCATTGCAAACTATGATTATTGACGAAATTGGGATAGAGACATAAATGGAACGTTTTTTAAGTTACAGGGGTGGAAGCCATTTAAGGGCATGATCAAACTTCATTTTTATTGGGGATTCGTCTTATTGAGGAGCGTCAGTGACAGGGAGGAATGGGGTTTTTCTTTTAAGGGAGATATTCTTGTAAAGTTCTTTTTGTATGAGAGGGTGGCTATTCTAATTTTAGTTTTTACTTGTTGCATTTTTTCTAGCTACAGCTTGTTTTATTCTTTCTTTTTAATCAATAATCTTTTTGAGCTACGGCTGCCTTGATTCTTTCTTATTCACAATGGTTTTATTTCTATATTTACTTCTTCTCTTTGGGTTTTCTGTTTTCTGTTGTTCCGTTTTTTCCTGTTATTTATACGATTTTAAAACCTTCTTGCATGGCTTTTCGAATGTCTTTTGCCGAAATTGTTGAAATGTCTGCAGTTTGCTTATTTTGCATCCTGACTGGCAAATTTTCCACGTACTTCGCTCTCTATATTTTGTTTGTTTATACACACTACAATGCTCCGAAGGGAGCAAGGGTCATTAGGACTAATCTTAGTGGGAGACGACACTTCCTACCTCATCGCCTATGTACATGTATGAATGCCCCTATACTAGAAGCCAAACCTTCGTTTCTACAAGCCTTACTGTTATGCATTGACGCTATATTGACAGCAAAGGTAAAATTGTCGTCTGGGGCTCAATAAAGCCCAGGTCTTCATAAATGAAATTCAGTAGCTAAGGTACTAGGCGTTCCCCGGAAAATTCCCCCTGCATAAAATTCCCCCCACAATAATTTCCACACATGTATTCCTCTTTGATACCTTTGGATGTTCATTATAAGGGAAATTCAAAGTTCTACTCACCTGTACAGTCAGAGGCAATGCTATAGCTTTGTCTATAGTGTTCGGCTTTAATGTATTAAATAGAAAAAAAAAGTTTTTATAACTGCAAGTAAGGAGCGACATTAAAACTTAAAACGAACAGAGGTTGTTCCGTAAAAAGGGTTATCCCCTCCTCAGCGCCTCGCTCTTTACGCTAGAGTTTGACTGTTTCTCACAACCCTACTTATTAAAACGATAGAAAACTTGAGCGTAAAGACCGAGGCGTTGAGGAAAGGACAATCCCTTTCATATACGGAATAATTTCTACTCGTTTTAGTTTTAATGTCGCTCCTTGCTTGCAGTTAAAAAAAAAACGTTTTTTTTTTATTTAATTTCTGAGCGTTTTTGAATCAATGCGTTTTTTGATTTTGGCTCACCACACATGAATAATTAAAATGAAATTTGCACGTTAGTTTTTTTTTTCGCTAAATAGCTTTCTCATAGTTTTGATCGGACGATTTTGATAAAACGAAGGGCGGAGGAAGAGGCCTAGTTGCCCTCGAATTTTTGGTTACTTAAAAATGCAACTAGAATTTTTTTTACGAACCTTTTTGTTAGTAATAAATATACGTAACTTACAAATTAATCTACGTAATGAACTTCTATATTTGTGTATTTTATTACGTATGTGATGGGGTTCACCCCCTCGTCAATACCTCACTCTTTACATTAGAGCTTGAATTTTGTCCTAATTCTTTAAGAATGATTCCTGAATCACAAAGGTCGTAGAATAAATAGTTGAAATTACCAAAAATACTTTAGCGTAAAGAGCAAGGTATTGTGGAGGAGACGAACTCCCTTATATACATAATATTTTTTGTTCGTTTTAAGTTTTAACGCTGGCCATTACTTCCAGTTGAAACAAAATTATTTATTTTCTCATTGTTTTTTCTTTTAATAATGCTAGAAAATCCTGCGCCCCCTTCAAGGAAATTCTCTTCCCTCATGATAAATTTCTCCATCTTCCCACGTAACCCATGAAACTGATGAAACTTTTATAGTTAAAATCAGCATTAAAATGCAATTCTTTTGATGTAACTATTGGGATCGAAATCCCGTTTTTTAGAGTTTCGGTTACTATTGAGCAAGGTCGCTCCTTGCTACAGTTCGCTACCACGAACTGTTTGATTTTTTTTTTCTCTGAGAAACTTCATATGGAAGGTGTGGTGCTTAAACGTTCTAGAGTTTTTTTTAAGAGTCAAAAGTAGTGAGAGTGCAATCCCCCCCGCCGCTTTTTCCGAAACACATCCGATCATAATATTAAAATAGCCTTTTTGTTCAAAACAGTCCGAATTTCAAATAACCTTACCTTTGGGCTTGACACTCTCCTAGCCTCCAGGCTAAGGGCCATAAGCTATGTAAGTTGCCCATTGTTAAAATATAAGTTTCTTATGGGAAGGGTAGTTTTATAAGCTTTGGAGAGGCTCATTCAATTGGAAATCGAAATTTCCAGTGCCCTTTTTAAGATTTAGAAGTGATCGGAGGGTAACATAACCCACCCTTTTTTATGAAAATATATCTGATTAAAACTTTTAGATAGCCATTTTATTCAAAATAGTCCTAAGGTCAAATAACTATGACTCCTCCCGCAGCCCCCAGTATAAGGGCTGTAAGCTGTGCAAGTTGCTTATTGTTAACATATAAGGTTTTCTATTAAGAAAATTTGGCATGTTTGATCCTGGATTTCCAAAAAAACTTAGCGTATTGAGGTGAAACTTTAAGGAACTGTTGAAAGGGCTGCCATAAACAATCAAAACACAATTTTTCATAGCTGTTTATGAAAAAAAGAATATCGGCAACATCTAAGCAACAGCTAATGGTATCATGGTTCCAGCAGTAGCTACAATCTAGTAAAGTGCGAACCACAGCCCATAGGAACAGAAGTTGAAAAACACATTTTGTAACTATTGTTTCGGTTAATCATAAAAGTAAAAGTTTATTTCGAAAACAAATTTAGGGTGATTTCTAGAAAGAGCCTGAACCCCCCTTGAAAATAGCCTCAGATCGAAATAAAAAATACACCATTGGAATAAACAGGGTCGAAAACTCTGTAATGGGAAATTACAGTCCCCCTACTTGAACAACAAGGAAAATCACTTTTTTGACAGGGTTACACTAATTTTTCTCCCGTTTTTTTTGTTTTGTTTGGCCCAGTAATTGTTTGCACAACAATTACTGAGCTTCCTATACCAAGAGGCTCCATAAGACGCCCCCCAAATCAATATCTGAAATTTCGGGGAGTTCTTTTGGATAGAAATTTATCGTTTAAGTGGCATGTTCAAATAATAAGAGTGAAAATTTCCCTTGGACTAAAAATCATTCGAAAATTAAAGCATTTATTTCCTTTTTCTATCTTCCGTCTTATATACTTCTCTCTTATTTACCCTTATATATGTTACTGTTCGTCTGTGTGGATGTTCATATTTCCCCCGGTACTTGCTCCCATTTACTATCTTCATGAGAAAGTGGCGAGAATTCTTCAGTCGGCTACACATACTCTTGTTGACCTCCTTAAGATAAAAGATATTTATGTTTTATCTCTATCTTCGTTGGCATGTTAATACTTCCAGGAAAATCTCCCATGTTGTATTTCGGGACTACTCAAACTAGTAGGGGAAGTAAATTTGTATATAGTTCAAAACTGGAAGGATGTGATGATGCAGCTACTACCTCGGTTTGTTCAGACTTCGGTCCGGCCGTGACTGTGGGGCGTGCTTGGAACTTGGTTCCTGCTGAAATCCGGCAGTCACGAACACTTGGCTCCTTTAAGAGACAGAAGAAAAGTTTCTTATTAAAAGTTTCGTATAAAAAGTTTCTTACGGTTAAATTTTTTTCGGGGAGGGGGGTTGTTGTTTTGTTGGCATTGGATCCTCGATGATGCAGAGAATTTTAATTTGTGTTTTATTTTCAGGTGATGTAGCCCTTTGGGATATTGTTTTTTTATTGTTATTTTAGTGAAATAAATAGAACTTGAACTTGAACTTGTACAATTTATTCACTGTTTACATGTAGAATTTGTCATTAGGAAAAGGAAAAAGTTTTAATTCTGGGTGTATTCGGAAAGGCCAAGGGTATTAAGGTGAAACTTTGAAGAATTTTGAGAAGCGTCTTAAACTAAATTAATCTAAAGAAAAAAGTTTTTCTAAGGAAAGTAAAGAGCATATTTGAAACTTTAAAGAAACAGCAACTATTGCTTGATAGTCTGTCTAACATATATCGATAAAACTAGTGCAAAATAACAAACTTAAAAAATTTCCCTATGTTTGTATGATTATAGAAAACTAGGACTTCAGTGATAACACCCAATGGCCAGTATAAAAATATGAATATTTATTTAGGAGAATAAAGTGAGTACGTAGCTTGGCAACAGCACACTAATCTATAACGCTTTTCATAGTCTTGCACCAGTTGTGACATCAGTAATTTTCAGTGTACAATTAAAATTATCTTAATGCTTAAGTATAAAAATGAATTTTATTTTAATAGCCGCAAAGTCATTGGACAGCACACAAGCTCTAACCAGCTATAACACCAATAGTGAGTGATATACAATTTTAAATTATATGAAACGCGCTTTTGTACTAATCGAAATAAAGAATAAATAAACCATAATACGAACTCCGGATATCTGCTTATTCCTCTCTACAGAACAGAATATTTCAGGTTATGATACAAATTCTAAACCTAGCCTATAGCCCTAATACTATCAAGATGGCTTCACTTCAGACTTGTCTACAAACTAATCATGAAATGTTCTTAAGAACCAAAATAAGATCCAATCATTGGATTGATCGTTCTGAGAAGTGATACCAAATTACACAAATAAAAATAATAAAGCGACAATCTTAAAAAACATTCTAAAAGTGCCCTTAATTGGTGCGCTTTTACTTTACCAAAACTTCTATATTGTTTTGTGTTTTCAGCAAAGTGCTAGTTTTCTTTAATCATACAAAGATAGAAAAATATTACCAGTTGCTTTATTTGCACTAGTTTTATCGATTAATGTTAGATAGACTGTGAAACAGTAATTTTTGTTCGTTGTAAGTTTTAACTTCGCTCTCTGCTTCCCTTTGAAAAACTTTGTTTTTTAATTAATCTATGCCACTTTTTAAGTTAAATTTAATGGAGAAGCAACACTGCCATGGTCTATTTTATTGTTTTATGGAGGGGGGAGAGTAACACATCAATAAACAGGATAATTTCTGTTCGTATTAAGTTTTAATATTACTCCTTACTTCCTGGTGATTTTCTTATTTAACTTGTGAGGGTAGAAGTGGGGCATAGATTGGTCCGGCCACTGCATTTCTTAGCAACCAGTTTCCTTGAGGCCCTAGCACCCAACAGATATTATTGATTATTGATTTATTATGTACACCTGTTTGTTACATAATGGTTAATTGTTTACCTATGCAAGTTTACTGAGGATGACATAATTTCGCGTGCCAACGACACTTATTTTTATAGAGCTTACGTAAGATTCGTTTTTGTCAAATTACCTTAATATTGGAAAAGAGTTCGGAGCGTCAACATTGTGAATGTTGATTTACGTTCGTAGCATATTTTTTTAGTAATGGATGCTTTAACTCTGTTGGAAGTTGAATGTACTGGCAGCAGTGAAATGAACCGAGAGTACCCAATGTAGCTGTAACAACTACAAGGGGCTGTCGAATAACTCTTCAATGGGATGAGATACTTGCAAGATATGTGACATCATTGAGAAAATTCAAGTTGGAAAAACAGTCATGTTTTGAGGCGAAAGTGAATATAATGCATATACAAATACTACAAGATGTATTAAAAGCATTTTTGAAATATACGAAAGACACCAATTTGATTCATTATGTAAAGAAGAAGTGAAATTGTTACTATTCCGTTTTTTTTACAATAAAAATGTTTCGAGATCGAAATTTTTTTTTTTTGGTATTTATCCATTGGATATTTGTCTATTGAGGTATATTAAATATTTTACGATTTATTCTCCCAACTAAGTGTACAGCACAAGTTGTCACCTCTCTAAGTATATTGGTAGTGTCAGTGTCTATTTTATACTTATAATCCAATACATTCCATTTTTGTCGACACCTATTTTTCTAAACAAATTGTGAAGTACTTAGTTTTCATAAGATAGCCCCTCGGCCGTACTTTGTTTTTCATTGTTAGATTTTTTACTATCAAATGCAAATCTATAAATTTGGAATTCATATCTATGAAAGAATCTTCACTGGAATAAATTTGAAAATTCATGTTTTCAGATAGCGGTTGTTGTGGATAGAATGCTTCATAGTAATCCTATCTTAGACACACATCAATCTTTTCTGTATTGAAAGGATTCAATGATGTGATGACCAGGGGTTTGCACCCTTTGTGTCGTAAATATGCCATTTCTTAGGAAATGAAATCCTTTTTTATCTAACAATTTTTTCTCTTAGTTTCTTTAATTCTTTTACAAGAATGTTGTCTTTCGCTCCTGACCTAACTGGAGCCTGATGAGCGATTAGGTGCTTCGCAACCTTTTTAAACTTTTCCCTTTAGAACTAAGATTTTGTGATAGGCTTTCTTTAAAATCCTTCTCAGAGCCCCTGACCATGTAGTGTAGAGGACAGAAAATCCTTGGCAACCGGAGTAATGTATTTTTGAGCCAGGGGGAGTGGAGAGCAAAACAACTTAGCAAATCAATTGCCGAGACCGTAACCTAACTTTTGCTACTCAAATATGCTGCTACTCTTAGACCCTTTGGTTTAAGAGTATCAACATAGCAATCAATATCAGGACACATAAAAGTGATTTTATAAAAGTGATCTATTGGCCGTCTCGTTATTGAATGGTGCGAAAATGACATTTAATCACAGACAAATCTTTGTTATTGATAAGTGATCGCCTGATTCACTTCTCAGTGTTAAAGGGCAGAGTTCCAAATATTAAGTGTTTGCTGGAATACATTGATGGTACTTTTTATTTTATTGTGAATGTGGTCCTGAGTGGTTTTTCGTTAAAGATCGCGTAGGAGGAGGATATTGTTAATACCAACTCTCTTTGTCTCAACAAAGGATCCATAAATAAACACTAAGTTTTCCAGTGAGAAGCCAGGTGGATAGTCTGCAAAAACATCAAGTTCTATTCTACTGATAGTCCCAGCACTTTTACCGTTGATTATATTCCGTTTAAAACCAAGAACATCTCTCAGATTATCGTTGAGATTAATCATTTCATTCTTAATATGGAAACTAATGTAAATGCAACCATGTTCCATTGAATAGTTAAAGGAGAATGCATCATTTTTACGAGCAGAGATTCTTCTATTGATTGCACGACGCAAATCATTCATGCTACCAAATTCTTTGTATTTTAGGGTGAGGTGGGGGTATAGCTCATAGTTAAGTGATTTTATTCATTCCTCTCTCTCACCATACACTGGCTAATCATTTGGTATAACTTTTATGTCATATATAGGATCTTTCACCAGGACATCATACATACTTTTGAGAATACAATCAACAAAAGCAACTTAATACTTTCTATTGAATCTGATGGCGGGGTAAAGTTTTGTCCAAAAATCGCTTATTTTATCTAAATAACCATACCATGATTTGATATTGTTAACGTTTTCGGCTGCAATGTAAGAATAAAAATTAGAGTTGTGTCCTAGCCAACGAACAAGCAACTGTCTCTTACCGTTGTGAGTTCGACTCTTTAATACCTTATGAATCTTATACATTCCATTGTTTTAAACTTTTTGCAATTCATAGTCATAACAACCGCCAAGAATTTCTTCATCTTTCATATCATGTGGGCGATAGATTACAAATATAGTGCCTAAGACTTTTGACACTTTAACAAGTTCAGTCAGCCATAGATAGTTCTAATTTTCAAAAATATTACTAGTTCGACTGACCCGAACTGTATTACCAACATTGAATTTCTTCTTTTTTATTTGCCTTTCACTGGAATATTGTTCAAGATAAATTTCAAGTGTATCTGGGTCTCCCCAACGAACTTTCAAAGAATAATGTTGGAGAGGGATCGACGAGGATGTTGATTATAATTCAACATGATTATATCTAAATCTTGAATAAAAGCAGTAGTATTTTCTAACGTATTATATATAGGAATTAAATCTCAAATAGTTCTTATCAATCGTTCAGCAAATATCATCTTTATTGTACTATACTGTGATAGAGCATTGTATTATATTTCAATAAACCTTTTTTTTACGTGTGGATTGAAAAATTCACTACCTCGATCTGTTTGAATTTTCCTGTAACAATCTTGTTCAAAGACGCTTTCATTAGCTTTAGCAACTTCATTGCCACTCACCACAGTGGAATGGCACATGCCTAGCAGCTAAAAACCCTGATTTCAAGTAAAATATACTTTTGTGGATTACTGTGACGCCTCTGAACCTCGTCTAGAGTCAAAAGATGTGCTTGTAATATTTTCAATGGGAAAAAGGCTTTAATTCTTCGATAATGAGTACCGTGAACTCTATGATTTCAATAAAGAGTGTAACAAGGTTCACTCTGTAAATACTCTGTCGCTAACTTCTCTTAAAGTCCCGTGACTCGAGCAAGTGTGGTGGTGGAGCTGAAACAACTCGCTCATCATTATTCTCTTAATCACATTTCAAAACTTGAGTCATTTTGAACATTAACACGTAGTGAAGTGTCCACTACCCTTTTGGATTCTAATAGGTGATGCCTAATATCAAGATGCCTTCGCTTGGCACTGTTTTATAACAAAGCATCATCACCCCTGGGTGTGCTAGTATTTTCCGAAAATGATCGAAATCATCTTGTGATATTAGACTATATTCATTGAATTAATTTAAAATATGTTCACCAGCAATAATACCTTTTGGGACGTTTGATGAGTTAAAAATTTATACAAATGAGTGTCAAATGATTCAAGCCTTTTATGATTTGCAGCCAAATCTGATATCAAATCAATTAGATTTCAGGTATTTTCATGGATTATAACTTCATTCCTTTCTTACCATCAATTTGTACGTGTTCACTTTCAGCAAGATAAGTCAAGAGTCTTTTAAATTGCTCACGATACGATTGAGGTAATAACTCTGCAACACTTGCTAAACTTTAAAAAATGACGAATCTGGTTTGGATTTGGTGGTGATGGTGAATCTTGAGGTTGGATACAATCAACGTCATTTACTTTGAGTGGTTTTTTTGCGGTAGGATTTGTGCCTCTGCACACGTTGAAGGGTACCTTGAAGCAAAGGTAATTTTTCTTCGTCAGCGATTGTCTCATTCTCAATAAGTTTAATAAGATTATCTTTAAAGTGCTCTTTTGGCAAAAAGGCTAGTTCTATTGGTGTCAGCTTGTAGGGTTTGGCCATTTTTTAGAGAATGCTGTTTACAAGTCCTACAATTATTGGCAGTAACAGTGAAAAGAAGCTACCGCCCATATTTTTTGCATTTACCGCCGTATCTTTATTTTTGCATGCTAGTGCACGCATAAGCGAACGATGCTGCTTTCTCTTTTGCGTAATGCTTCTGAATGTTGAACTTTGCCTTCAATTAAATTTAAACACAGCTCTAATAGGAGATTAATGGATCCTTTGTCAACATCATGTTTTAGTATAACATTTCTAAGAAATGGTTTTCAATTACCTAGGAGGGAAAATAAATGTCTGTTTTCATGTAGTTTCTTCAGTGTCATGATGGCAACTAATGACCATTTTTACCATTCAAGGGTGATATCAAGGGTACCAAGGGTACCAAAGCATACCAAGGGTTCAAGGGTACACATACGGTAACTTCATCATCAAAAATATCAGTGACTACGCGTAAATCCTCGGGTATTTCTTTATTGAGAACCAATAGAATATAACCATGAAGTTCCTTCCATCAAGTCCATCAATACGATGGGGGATAGAACACAACCCTGCTTAACTCCTGATTTAAAGCAAAACTAGTGTTTAACCATCGTTTCCTACCTTATCCGCAGCAGTATTATTCTCGTACATGGCACAAATCACTTTAATGTAATTTTTTGGTATACCATATAACGATAAGACATTTGTTAACGCTCTTCTATCAACAGAATCGAAAGCTTGCTCATAATCGAAAAAATTGAGGACCAAAGGTGTTTGACAACGAAGGGACTTGTCAATTATTAACCTAAGAGTGAAAACTTGGTCGACACATCCTCTACCTTTTCTAAAACCGCATTGTTCTTCCCTTACAACTTTGTCTACAGCATCTCTCAGTTTAAAAAGTATCATATTACTCAGTAATTTGCTACCTACAGAGACCAGACTAAATGCCTCGATAATTACGACACTCACTCTTGTCACCTTTCTTATACAGTGGTTTAATTAAGGTTTTCCTAAAATCATTGGGTACTTTCCCTTTTTCAAAAATCATGTTCATAATCTTCAGTAGCTTACTCCTAACCTCAGAGCCACCATATTTAAGAATCTCATTAATTATACTATCAGCACCTGGGGCGTTATTATTTTTATCCTTTTAGTACTCTCGCTAATTCTTCCTCACTAAACAAATCTTCCTTCACATCAAAGGTATCACAAACTTTTTCATTTTCATCTGTATCTTTTCCTGCAACTGTATCTCGGTTTTGCACATTCTCAAAATGTTCCACCCATCTTTCTTTAACTTTTTCCTTATCACTGATTGTGGCCCCATTTCTATCTTTAACTGGGACTAGCCTGTATTGGCTACTCCCTTTCAATTTATTAACATGCCAGTATAATATTTGAAAATAAAGATTTGACCGATCTGATAGATCTGACCGTAAATAATTGTAATATTTCCCGAGATCGTTCTTCAATCGAATCAGTTAAATCATCAATAATAAGCCAAGAGTTTGGTTCAACCATATTAAACACATTAAGTCTCCTAATTAATTTTGTTTCCGGTGCAATAGTCTTTATTTTATCATAGGACTCTCGCCCCACGCTACGGCAGTAGTAGATGTTTTTCGGATTTTCTATAAACATTTTATTACGATTTTGAATTATCTTCGTTAGAAATACCGTTTTGCCAGACAGTGATGGTCTGCAAAGAAATGATCTGAAAGGAGTTGTAAATTAACACATTATTCTTATGGCTGTCAAAATAACCGACCCTAGCCTGAATCTGTTTAAATAAATACTAATTCACTATGTTCAATGACACAAGAATCAAAATACATGTTTCTTTTAATGATAATAAATGCACTACAATATTTTTTAAATACAACGTATTTACATAAGCACTGGAAAAACAACATATTTGTAAGATAAAGCGCTTAACCATTAAAAGCACTATGGATTTAAACAGTAGCATGATTGAAAAGCGCTAAAACCTTAAACACACTTAGGAATTGCCCCCACCCGGAGGGTTCAATGGCTGGTCGGGTCCAGCCGGATCCCCTAGGAGGTTGTTGTGGCCATAGCGAAAGCCGAGAGCTTGACCTGGCCGGTGATGGTAAAAAACAATAGTATAATATTAAAAAACTTCTGAAACAAAAACAATTCCGCCTTGCGCCAACAAATAGAAAACACTGCATAAAACCCTGCTGAGATGGAGAAAAGACTGGACCTGGCTTTGGTGGTAAAAAATAATAGTATAATATTAAAAAAAAATTTGAAACAAAAACAATTCCGGCTTGCGAAAACATATAGAAAACACTACATAAAAACACTGCTGAGATGGAAAAAAGGGACCCTCCTCCCTCCAACTATCGAATTTTTCCCGACCAAGATGGTGTCTTTGTTTTACACATACATGGTGGTCTGAATTGATGTAAAATCAATGTGATAGTGCCTTTACACCGTCCGCACATACTTAGACCTTGACCGATATGGCCGAGATATCGGACTAGGTCTTCGTGATAATAACTGCGTAGTTTTTCAATTTTAAAGAGTGAATCACCATGACCTTAGCTCTTGGAACTATATTGTGTTCTAGAGTTTCTATAAACACTCATGTTGAAATTTTCCTTCACATAGTGTGTAGGTACGCCCTTGCAGACTGTTTTGATTTCTTCATTGTGCATTTGAACACAGTATACCTTCTGACCTGCAAGCACACCATTGGAAATCAAGTCGCTCCTCGTCTCAGATTTTAGAAATAATAACATGTTTGAGGTCTGGCGCTTCACAAGCTCTGGATAAATGTGACCCTTTCGAATTGGTGTAGTCTATTTTAGAGCTAATGAGCATATCATTTTCCAAATCGTCCAACAGATTGTCTGTCTTAACTTTTAACAGGAGTACATCAGTGTCTGCGCAATACAATGGGACTTGCCTATCCTCCAGTCATTGGAACTTACACACATTGTAATAAAATTCGAACTTGAGTTTCTTTTATATTTATAAAATTTCCCTGCCAGCGGCAATGTTTTTATTTAACGCCTCGTTTTTCCCATGCAAAAGACCTTATTTGAATCTAAGATGGTGAACGATATAAACCCCACATCAGCAAATTGCTCATTCTTTTGGGTCGGTTACAACGTCACAACAGATCCTATGGCGCATGCTCGTGCAGAATTACCGAAGGATGAATTTTAGTTTGATGGATCTCCTTTCAACCTTCGTCTTTCTTCCAGAAAGTTCATTGACAATGTTGCCAATGAATGTCTTCGTATACAGCTTTAAATCAAACTGGAGGGATCTATGAATCTTTGTGACCTTAAAACCGTTGGTTGGCATCTACCGAAAAAAAAAATATGATGTACAACAATATCTTTTTTCGAATGAAGGTCGGCAATAAGCTTTTGTTTTGAAGGTGTCCAGTATATATCCTCATTTTCTACCAAAGAAATATTATAGAGACCCAGGGAATTCTTAGTCACCGTTTGCTTATGCACGGGAAAACAAATTATTTACCTAGTCATAATCTTTCAAGAGTAATTCGCCCACAATTTCGGAAACCATCCTTGTGGTCCATTCTTCTCAACAGTGGACATTTCGTGGAAACTTAGACCACAAGTATTATCCAGCCATTTGATGAAGGGAGTTCATATCAAGAAAAAACGGATCTGACTTTTCGCCAGTGCGTTGTCCAGTCGAACAGGTGTCCGGGTATGATATTCCTGAAAAACGTACCCTTCCTGCATGGATCTCTCTACAGATAGGTGCTGATCCATGTCGGTAATCAGACCTGTTTGCTCTCTGCTGATTTTAAGGATTAAATCCACCACCAGATGAAGAGTCGAAATATAATACCCAAATCCAACTCAAATTCCACATAGATTTTATCCGTGTTTTTACATACAATGTCCAACAACGTCAACACATCACTTGCCAGTACATTTCAAAATAGTTCTCCCCTTTTTACACCCTCTTTTGGCCCGAAACTTATTTATCAAAATCATAGTTGGCAGCGGTGAGTTGAAGATCGTGAAGTGAATCATAAAACGCTTCGATGGGTGGGAATTTTTTCTCATTTAGCCTCGACTAAGTAAGAAACACACTACTACAGAGTTGTAGTACTCTTACGGGTATATGCCGAGTATTTCCTAATAACATTTACTTGGCTATATGCGAAACTCTTTCTTTAGAGACTTAGGGATACTAAAGAAACAATGAATAGACAAACTAGAATAACTTGACCTAATTATTTTTCCTAAAATAGTAAATGAAAATGTAAAAAAGGGAAGTCATTTTATTTATCCCGAAACAATCAAAAGAAATTAATCTCAAATTCGCTGAAATTTTGGCAGTTAGTCATATTTTTTGCGCAGTAGGAAAACAGTGTTGGTTAAGAATCACCGTAGTCATCCTTAATAAATACAGGTTATCTGCATAATCATATAGAAGGAGCAAAGGCATGTTTGACAAATTGGCTGATGAGAAATTAAACCCTTTACACCCTGAAATCCACTGCTCTACCGACCGAACCACAAGTTTTGGTAATCCTATCTTATCTATTGATTTCTCTGGGACCATAATTGAACAACTTGCAGCCCTTTTCCCAGGGACTATGAAGGGTCAAACAATCATGATATAGTTAAATTATCAACTCATAAATGGTACATTTTATAGGAGGGTCATGATACAGTTTAATTATTGACTCATAAATGTTCAGTATGATTTTTCTTTTTCGTTGTTGTTTTTGCATTTTTGCCAGGTTTAGTGCAGCCATGCGATTTTTCGACTCCGAAGTCGACATTCGGCCCTTTTTGGCCTTGTGATATAGATTTTTTTGAAATAAATATCTTATCACCAAAAGTATAGCTTTGGGATTTTTCAACTTTGCTATAGAAATGTTTATCTCAAAATTTTCAACGCAAGACTTTAGGGGAAAGGCCTTTTTAGGGAGGCGAGCTAGCTGTCCTTTAAACTTTTTGGCCATTTGAAAATGGCCCTACCAATTTTAATTTCTGTTCAAATGAGCCATTAGACACCTCTTTATGACGCAAATCCAGCTAGCCCTGATGAAAAAAAGAAAGGAAAAAAAGATACGTCAGTGCTACCCATGCAAACTAGAAATTTTCCTTATTGTTCAATGTGGGGACTCTAATTACCCGATACGAGGTTTTTGACCATACTGATTCCAACAGTGGAATTTTTACTTTGATTAAAAACTATTGTCGAGGAATTTCAGGCTCTTTTTCAAAATCGTCATAATGCTTTTTCGGAAAAATTTTACTTTTAAGATTAACCAAAATAATAGTTACCATTCCTGAATCAGTGTCAGATTTTTCATCAGTTTCCATCAAAACGCGTTTTTCTGCTTTTGATTACTATGGGCTGTAGTTTGTTCTTTAATAGGTTGCAGCTACTGCTACAACCTTCATAGAAGGTACAACATCATGATTAAAAAAACGATACTGATAGGACCGATGCCAATACGCACGATACAAATACCTCCGATATCGATACAACCTATAGCATTTTCCCCAGGGCCCATCACCAAAACCATACTTATTGGACCTTTGAACTATACTGAACAAAATGACTATCTCAAAGTTTTGACTGGACGACTTTGGGAGAGAAAGGCTAGCAGCCCTCTAATCTTTTAGTCACTAAAAGAGGGCACTAGAAAATTTATTTTTCTTTCGGATAAGTCATTAAACAACCTTAGTGAATACCCTTCTACTTTAGAGATTAATCAAAACAACACAACAATGACAATCTTTCCTGAAGGGAAGGATTTTAACCTTTCCTTCACTGTTATAACCACTTTCTAAGGTTTACAATAAAGCTAGAAACCTCTTTCAGGAAACTAGTCATTCAGGAGTTATCCCGTTACTTGATCTCAAGTCACTGTATATCCTGTCGTGTGCAAGTTTTACTTTTTTCTCAGCTTCATGGTGACCTGCTCCGGCCCCTAAGTGTTCTGCCATCTTTTACTTCTGATGAAAATAATCACAATCTTCGCAACACAAGAAATCATATTCAAGCTGTGTTTACTCCTTATGTAAGGGTCAGATTTTAATCCTTCAATTGCGAGTCATTTTGTATGGAATAAGTTGCCTGAATCAGCTAGAAGGTGTCACTTATTCGGTTTGTTAAAAAAAAATTGCTAAAAATTCTTTGGCTTCTTAGAAGTTATTCTTATCAATTTGTTTATTTATTTTTCTTACATTTTTTTTATTATTTTATTGGTGTCTATTTAACCTATTTAATTAATTAGTTCATTCAATCTATTTAGTTTAATTTTCTATAATTTTCATTTTATTTATATTTTCTTTTTTTCTTCTTTTTTATCTCTTCTCTATGAGTAAGTGATTATTTTATATTTTTTATTCTATGAGCGAGTGAATCGTTTTGCTTCCCCCTTTTTTACAGGCCAATGAGCCTTTCGGTGAATAGTAAAATGTAATACTATATATGTAATTTATGATGATTAAAATCTTATCTTATCTTATTTAGTTGGATCTTACACATTGAGCCTTGAGATAAACACAGAATTAGTTCAAAGGAAGTGGCGGGAGGGGTAAAAATTGATATTCAATACCTCTTGATTTATGAGAATTTTTTTTGTCTACACTTTTGTTAGCCGTGGGGTCCTTATAACTCCCGGACGTAACTCATTAGCATAATCGAATGAGCACAGAATTTGCACAGCCAGTTTATTTAGCAAACAAATCCGGTCATGGACCTTCCCTAGCAACAAGATTGTCTATGCTACAGAGGGTAGTTTTTTTTTGCATACTTACATGAGAATCTCATTTTCATATAGCCATGGAGCCCTAGCAACCAACCGTAGAAACCAGATCCAATATAAGGCTGAATTTTCAACGTAGTTCATATTAGTAAGTAGGTAGAATAAAAACGGGCAAAGATTAATTTAAAAAACAATGTTTTACCAAGGGAAGTAAAGAGCGAAGTTGAACCTTAAAACGAACAAAAACTATTACTTCACAGTTGGTTTTAAATATATCGTTAATACTAGTTCATGTAAACAAACTGAAAACACCTCCCTAGGTTTGTGAGATTATAGAAAACTAGCGCTTTACTGAAAACACAAAATAATATAGAAGTTTTGGTACACTAAAAGTAAACCATTTAAGGATGTTTTAACAGTATGAAAATAAAACATTTAAGAATTGCTGCTTATTTTTTTTTTCGTTTAGTTTGGCATCACTAAGTGTATAAGGTGACATTGATTTTATACGGAAATTTGCAGATATTTTAGCTCGCGTAAGAGTATGAAAAGCGTAATGGATTGCTTTATTGTTGTGAGGCTATGAGCTCACTTTTGACCCTCAAATTAATATTCTTTTATTTAATCCTACAATAATAATAAAATATTACCGGGTGGTTTACTTGCACTAGTTTTATCCATATATATTAAATATGCTGTTAAGTAATAATTTTTGCTCGTTTTAAATTTATACTTCACTCTTTACTTCCCTTAGAAAAAACTGTTTTTTAAATTAACCAGTATCAGATGGCAATTTTTTCTCACTCTACATTTTTTTTTCAGAACGTGTTTTTTAACTTTTGGTTACTATGGGCTTTGGTTTGCTCTTTACCAGATTGCAGCTACTGCTGTAACCATTATTTTCAGGTGAAAAGAATTCTAAGACCTCCCTTTAGCCACCCCCACCCTCACAAAGATTGGATGAGAAATGGACTCCCAAAAAGTAAAATTTGTACAAATACTCTTAGTTTTCACCATTATTGGATGTGTTCACCTCAATAATCTCTAAACTAAGATTAAAATCTACATAGTCCAAACAGAATGGGTGTAGCATACCCCCACCCGCTCGTTTACTGTAGATGCTGGACCGGGCTTATAAATAGGCACAACTAGTTTTTGATCCCCCCCCCAATGCATAACTAGGCCTATTTAATGGAATAAATCTTACTACTAGCAAATTCTGTCAAGATCTGAAGAAACACAAGACGCGAAGCCCTTATGACAATTACCTATCAATTGCCTTCCCTGCAGAGATTAAATAAAAAACAAGTTTTTTAACTGCAAGTAAGGAGTTGCAGTTAAAAAAACGTTTTATTTTTTATTTAATTTCTGAATGTTTTTGAATTAATGCATGTTTTGATTTTGGCTCACTGCATATGCATAATTAAAAAAATTGGCATATTAATTTTTTGGCTAAATGGCTTTCTCATAGTTTTGATTGCACGATTTTGATAAAAAAAAAGGCTGGGGGAGGAGGACTAGTTGAACGCCAATTTTTGGTTGCTTAAAAAGGCAACTAGAACTTTTTCTTTTTTACGAACGTTTTGTTAGTAATAAATATACGTAACTTACGAATTGACTCACGTAACGAAATTCTATATTTGTATATTTTTATTACGTATATGAGGGGGTTTTCCCCCCTGTCAATACCTTGCTCTCTACACTAAAGCTTCAATTTGGTCCCACTTCTTTAAGAATGACCCTTCAATCAAAAATGCCGTAGAATAAATAGTTGAAATTACAAAAACACTTTAGTGTAAAGAGTGAGGTATTGTGGAGAAGAAGATCCCCTCATATACGTAATAAATTCTGTTCGTTTTAGGTTCTAATACTGCTCCTTACTTCCACCTGATTTCTTTTTTATTTTCTCATTGATTTTTATAAATAATGCTAGAAAGTCCTCCGGCCCCTTCATGGAAATTTTCTTTCGTCATCATAAATTCCTCCATTAAAAGATCTTCCCACGTAACCCCCTCCCCCGGCCCCCCTTTAACGTGAAAAGCTTCCCCTGAAAACGTCACGTCCCAATAACCATTACTATATGTAAACAATGGTCAAAGTTTGTAACTTGCAGCCCCTCCCCCGGTGACTGTGGAGGATTAAGCCGTCCCAAAAGACATAATTATTAGATTTTTCGACTATTCTGAACAAAGTGGCTATCTCAAAATTTTGATCCAGTGACTTTGGGAAAAATGAGCGTGGGAGGGGGTCTAGGTACCCTACAATTTTTTTGGTAACTTAAAAAGGGAACTAGAACTTTTAATTTCCGTTAGAATGAGCCCTCTCGTGATGTTCTAGGACCACTGGGTCGATATGATCAGCCCTGGGGAAAAGAAAAAAAAACAAATAAAAAACAAATAAACACGCATCCGTGATCCCTCTCCTGGGAAAAAAATACAAAATTCTACATTTTGTAGATAGGAACTTGAAACTTCTACAGCAGGATTCTCTGATACGCTGAATCTGATCGTGTGATTTTCGTTAAGATTCTTTGACTTTGAGGGGTTTTTTCCCCTATTTTCTATAATAAGGCAAATATTCTCAGGCTCGTAACTTTTGATGGGAAAAACTAAACTTGATGAAACTTATATATTTGGAATCAGCGTTAAAATGCGATCCTTCTGATGTAACTATTGGTATCAAAATGCCATTTTTCAGAGTTTTGGTTACTATTGAGCCGGGTCGCTCCTTACTGCAGTTTGTTACCACGAACTATTTGACAAAAAGGCTCGTAACTTTAGATGGGAAAAACTAAACTTGATGAAACTTATATATTTGGAATCAGCGTTAAAATGCAATCCTTCTGTGTAACTATTCGTATCAAAATGCCATATTTTAGAGTTTTGGTTACTATTGAGCCGGGTCACTCCTTACTGTAGTTCGTTACCACGAACTGTTTGACAAAAAGAAAATCACTTTCAAATTTCGACACCAGACCGGACGATCTTTTTTAATTATCACTTTATCACTTGTTATTATATTAATAATATCGCTATTACTTATGCATTGTGTATATATATTATTATTATATATTACATTAAGTATAAATATAGAAGAAGTGAATAGAATGTTTGCGAAGAGTGAATAGATAATTTCTCATCTATTCCCATTATAGATTTTTACAATCTAGTGAATAGATTGTGGTAACCGATTATCCCCTTACGCTATGTAATAATAACTACTGCGGATGAAGGATGATAGATTGCCAAAGATTGTCGTTTTTGGCGAACCGTCTAGGGCTAAACGGAAAGCAGATCGTCCGCGGTTGGGTTCGGAAGATGTCATAAAGAAAGATTTGAAGGAAATGGGAACTTCCTGGGAGGTCATAAAGAGGGAGGCTTGGAATAGATTGGGGTAGAGGAGCGTGCGTATCCGTGTTGGCCTGAGGCGGCTGGGTGAGTTATTATTAGTAGTAGTAGTATGCAATAACAACCCAATTTATTCACCTTGCAACGCATACGTGTAGAATAATTTATACTCACTCCAAGCCAGTCTCATCTTTTCCATCTTAAAAGGCCCAATCATGGAACCAAGGACGTTCATACCATGGCAACTTGCCAAAGGTGTCGACTGTTCTTTCTGTTGTTTCATCGCAGCGGTATGAAGTTATTGGGTAGCAGTTAAATTTCTTACCAATAACAATTGTGGTGGCAGGTCTTCTAGTCAGAGTTGGTGTTGTTACAAGAACACGAATAGCAGGCCTTGGCTAAAAGGAAATGAAAAAAGAATTAACTATTTTTGTTCAGAATAATATTATTCAGTATGAATTTACAATTATTATTATATCTTATTTATTAGTTTTACAATTTATAGCACCGGGTCAACTTTAATCTATTGCTACTGACCAACCTTACTTTTCGTAAAAGAACAATGTTTTGTCTATTTTTTTACAAAGTTTTTAAATATTTGTTAGATAATGGTAAATCTTCAATCGTCTTAGATTTATACAATTTGTAAATATTGCAAAGCATACACGTTGAGATACTCACCCCAAAATCATGATGTGATCATTAATAATCATAATATTCGTCATACTTTGCATTAATCTAGTCTTATCAATCTTACAACCTAAGCCAGAAATCTTGATGGGAAAACTCTTTTCCCACCAAGGACTACATTTTTACTCGTCTTTTCTTAAAAGTGAGAGATGAGTAATTGGGCCTTGGACCCTTAGGGCCCCTCAGGGCCCTTAGACCCTCATTAGGCCTTGAAACAGAGATGGATCATTTGGAAAACCTAATAATATCTTCTTTATATATACCAAAGAAACTCCCAGAAAAGGTCCGAATTTTTTTTTTTTAAATTCATTATATTTCAAAGTTTAGCAGTCTTGCTGTCTGAGCAGTCACGCGAATAGTTTAAAGAGTAATCTAATGCGCAGTTATACCAATTCCAAATTATTTTATCTTTGAAAATACTATAAAAAAAGATAAAAATACAAAACTAACCATAGTATCAGGAGAAATGAGGCCAACACACCACAAGGCATGCATATTTCTCTCCAATTGTTCTTGTTCATTCTTGTTCTTCCTCCCTGTTCTTTCACTCTTCAGAGCTTCACTCTTTCCTCCCGCCCATTAAGTTCTTAATTTCCTAAAATCTTTATTTCTAGTTTTATAAACTATTATTCAACCAAGATCAAGGACTGTTTGTTTGAAATATTAAAAATAAATAAATGATTCTTTCTTGGTGTGTATCTTGACTGTTTTCTTTCTTTCAAACCGCATATAACTCACACCCGTTCCTTAATCCTCCGCCAGTCTTCAATGTTGCACCGGATTAACTCATTTCTTCCTCTTGATATTATGGTTTCTCTTTATTATGCTTTTATTTATCCTTACCTTTCTTATTGCTGCTCTGTCTGGGGTAATACTAATAAATCTCTTCTCTGCTCACTTCAAAGAGCCCAAAATAGGGCAGTGAAGGCTACTTTTCTTCTCCCTCGGCTTTACCCTTCCTCTGATCTTTATAATGATACTGGAATAGCTCCGCTGGATCATATTATAGGTAAAAGTACCCTTTATTTTGCGCATTCTGCTTTTCTAGGTACTCTCCCACCGCCCCTACAGCAGTTTTTCTCACGGACAGGCTCAGGTAGGTACTTTTCTTCTTTACGTAATTCTTCTCGACGATTTATTTTACCAAAACGATCTTCTACAGCAGGCCAGAGGTCTCCAGTATATCAATCAATTCTATTATGGAACTCCATCCCTTCGGATGTCCCTCTTTTTCTTTCTGCAAAGGCATTATTTCGTCGGGTATTTCCAATTCAATAATTTTTCTCTCTTTATTAATCCTTTCCTAATTTGTATGTCTCTTCTCTTCTTTTAAAATCATTTTCAGCTATATGTTAAATCTCCTTCTAAATCTTCTATCTGTTAAATATCCTATCTATTCAATGTCCTTGTCTTGTTCCAGTGTTTTTTTTTTTTTGTTTTTTTTTTTTTTTTTTTTTTTTTTTTTTTTTTTTTTTTTTTTTTTTTTTTTGTATATATTTTATAATAGTGTTTTATTCTTGTTCTCTGTGGTCCATTACAAGCAAAGCTTCTTGGGCCTAGTAACCACTTTACTTTTGTAATAGTTTTTTCTTTTAGTATCAATAAATTGATTGATTGATTGATTGATTGATTCGGAAGAATTAAGCAATATTAGGTTGTAGAAAGAAGTTTATTATGCAATTTTACTAAAATGACGGTATTTAAAATGACAAATTCTGAACAAAAATTAAAGAAGAATTTAAATAAAAATACAGAAACAGTATTTATAATAAGCTCCATATTTCTTTCTTTGATTTTTACCCTCTATTTTTCTTTTTTGCCCTATTCGAGTACGTTCTTTTCGGTTTATTAAAACTGTACGTAATTGGATTGAAACGATTTCCAAAGAGATTCAAAAAAAAATCTAAAAATGAACATGCCAATTGAACTGCCCTCTAATCTTTTATTAGAAGTTTTAATACCTGTTGGAGAGAAGGAGTTTGCCAATTTCTAATACCTTGTCCTATTGCTTGGGCTGACGCTTGAGCCTGGGCTTGAACTGAAACTTCACTGCTAGCCCTGGCTGCTGTATTTCCATGTGTTGAAATGGCAGGAGCTACTGATTGAAGTACTTCAGTTATTGGGCTTACTACGGGGCGCGAAACAATTGGAGTCTCTTTGATTGGTGCCAGCTGAAAATTTATTGAGAATATAAAAACTTGAGTCAAAGATATGAAGCTTTTGAAATCTGAAATGAAAAGAATTGGAATGAAATAAAAAAAAACTTTATCTTTTTAAATAATGTTTCTTAGAAGCTTTTAAGTCAGAATAGCGGACGGGATTTTCAACGGCTCGGTAGAAATGTTTCATCATAGCCGTGAACTCTTATGATGTATGAACTTGCAGCAAAAACGAAGGGAAATTGATGGATGACGGGAAAATGGCGGTTTTTGCGTGAATTTGCTTTAGTGGGAACCCAGGATACTGTTTGAGGACTATAGTTATGAAGTTGGCAAATAGATCGTAACGGGTAGGATTTAGTTTAAAAGGCAACTGAAAGGATTTTGGGTCTATGCAATAGGAAACTAAAAGTAGTGAAAGTTGTATTCTGACATATGTTTGAGCTTTGAACCGGTTGATTGCTTAAAATCCCCTCTGGAATATTTTCTGCGGGATCGCAGGTGGTTCATTACCGTCTACATTAGTATCATGTGCTACATACTGGATGTATGTATTTACACGGGCTGGAGTTATCGGAGTGAATTATTGGGCAGTAAAAGTCTATAAAAAAAACTTGCATAATAATTTCAATTTGTTAAATAAGTTTTTAATATTATCTTACTTTACCTTAAGCTTCTTATAGGCTAAAATTACATGAATTATATTTTAACCGTATTATGTAAGTGTATGTGGTAACTTCTGAAATTGTACTACCCAAAGAGCCAGTTGGAGTACTTTCAGAAGAAACAGTTGGAGTAGTTTCGAAGAAACAAAATCTTGGTGGAGGAGTTTTAGATAGTCCTCTATCCGGAGTATAAAACCCCACTACCCTTAGGCTATAAAACTCCGCTTCACCTTGCACACTCTATGCTCTGGATTACAGATAAGCGAAAGCTAGCCTTTTTGGTCCAAGACAAGATTCAAACCCAAATTTTCAAAATGTATTATCATATTGATCAATCCACCCGAAAAAACACACTTTCAGTAAAAAAAAAATAAATAAAAAATATATATATCCTAGACACTTGCCGATTTCTGGCAGAAAAAATGATAATGACAGTGCCAAAATAGTTAAAACAGAACAAAAAAAAAATGAATGGTTGCTACCCCAGCATAGCAAATAATAGAAATACACAACAATTAACTCTGGTCTTGGAAACCCTTCCCCTTCATCTTAAAACTAGCATTTCAATTCCCAATGAAAACGTCTTAAAGTACCAAGGACAGTGAAAAGGGAAAGCAGATTGTTTGGATTTGTTAAGCGAAAGGAATTAGGAAAAATTTATAATTAAATTTCTTATGAAAAAGACCTTCATATATAATTATGTAGTTTTTGGGAATAGCAGGTGCCATATTAATAAATATGGCACCAAAAAGCTTAAGAAGGTGTAGCTTTCCTTTAAAGGTTTAGTTGTCTGGGGATAGCAAAAGAATAATAATGTTAGAGTTTTTATTGACCAAAAGTGCTGTCAAATTTGACAAATCGATTTTGTTTATTTATATTAGCGGTTCAATTTGGCAACACTGACAAATTGTGATGCTGCCCTAACAATTTTGTAATTTTGAAACAACCACAAGAAAAAACAAAATTTCATATAGATTAGAATTGGGCCCAGGGGATGATTTTTTTTATTATTGGTATGTCATTGGTATTTTTAGGAAAAAAAAATACGATGGACCTTAAAAACGCTTATTTAGTTATATTCACGCATATTTTCTTTGTTTGCTGAAAATATTTTATACATCAGAGCCGTTAAAGGGGGGGGGGTGAGGAAAACCAGGGCAAATTTTCCGGGCACCATGGCTTGGGAGGCACCACAGATGGGGGGTTGTTCAATTTGATCAAATTTTCCACTTTGATTCTGCTTTTTACGCTTATATTTGAGTTGGAAGGGGTGTTGTAATTCATTTTTCTCCAGGCACCACCAACCCTAGGACAGCTCTGTTATAGGGTAATCCAAATCACAGGAGGTTTGTTTCATTTTTTTTCTGTTTTTTTTTTCTTTTTATTAGCGTTGTCAAGCTTGGTGAGAGTTCAAATTATGGTTTATTTTTTCCCCATTTCCAGCGATATTAAAGCGTGTTTATATACAATGTATAGAGTTTTAAATTGTAATATACAATATAAAGCTGTATATTACTCACTGTTGGTAATTTAACTGGTGAGCTCAGCTGAGGCAATTCATTTTTCTTTTCCTTTAAAACTTATTCAATAGCTCCGTTAAGCCTTGTTTTGATTAAATAAAAAAAACAAGTTTTTTTAAATGAAAGTAAGGAGCGACATTAAAACTTAAAACGAACAGAAATTACTCCGTATATGAAAGGGGCTTTTCCTCCTCGACACCCCGCTCCTTACGCTAAAGTTTTTTATTGTTTTAAAAAGTAGAGTTGCGAGAAAGAATCAAACTTTAGCGCAAGGAGCGGGGTGTCGAGGAGGAAAAGCCCCTTTCATATACGGAGTAATTTCTGTTCGCTTTAAGTTTTAATGTCGCTCCTTACTTTCATTTAAAAAACCTTGTTTTTTTTATTTAATTTCTGAAAGTTTTTGAATTAATGCATGTCTGATTTTGGCTCTCCGTACATAAATTACTAAAATGAAATTTGCATATTAATTCTTTTTTTGGCTAAATGGCTTTCTCTTAGTTTAGATCAGACGATTTTGAGAAATAAGGGGTGGGGAAGGAGGTCTAGTTGCCTTCCAATTTTTCGGTTACTCAAAAAGGCAACTAGATCTTTTAATTTTTAACGAACGTTTTTATTAGTAAAAAAAAAACGTAACTTAAGAATTAACTTACGTAACAAACTTACATAACTTACGTAACTTACGTTACGTTTTATCCCAATTCTTTAAGAATGACCCCTGAATCAGAAAGCCGTAGAATAAATAGTTGAAATTATTTAAAAATTTTTTAGCATAAAGAGCGAAGTATTTATCTCCTCCTAAATACCTCGCTCTTTATGCTAAAACATTTTTAGAACCCTTCATATGTGTAATAATCTCTGTTCGTTTTATAAGTTTTAATGCTTCTCCTTACTTTCAATTGAAAAAACTTTTTCATGTTTATATTTTCATTGTTTTTTTTTTATAGTAATGTTAGAAAGTCCTGCGCCCTTTTCATTGAATTTCTCTTCCCCCATGAAATACTCCTCCAAGGAAAGATCCTCCCATATAGCCCCCTCCCCTGAACCCCACACCCAAACCAAAAAAATCCCCCTGATAACATCAGTACACTTCCCAGTAACCATTACTGTATGTAAACATTGGTCAAAGTTTGTAACTTGCAGCCCCTCCCCCAGGGACTGTGGGGGGTAAGTCATCCCCAAAGACATAGTTATTATGGTTTTCGACTATGCGGAACAAAATGGCTATCTCAAAATTTTGATCCGTTGACTTTGGGAAAAAAATGAGCGTGGGAGGGGGCCTAGGTGCCCTCCAATTTTTTTGGTCACTTAAAAAGGGCACTAGAACTGTTCATTTCCGTTAGAATGAGCCCTCTTGCTAAACTCTAGGACCACTTGGTCGATACGATGACCCCTGGGGAAAAAAAAAAAAAAAACAAAAAAACAAATAAACACGCACCCGTGATTTGTCTTCTGGCAAAAAATACGAAATTCCACATTTTTGTAGATTGGACCTTGGAATTTTTTCTATAGGGTTCTCTGATACGCTGAATGCGATGGTGTAATTTTCGTTAAGATCCTATGACTTTTAGGGGGTGTTACCCCCTATTTTCCAAAATAAGGCAAATTTTCTCAGGCTCGTAACTTTTGATGACAAAGACTAAATTTAATGAAACTTATATATTTAAAATCAGCATAAAAATCCGATTCTTTTGATATATCTTTTAGTATCGAAATTCCGTTTTTTAGAGTTTCGTTTACTATTGAGCCGGGTCGCTCCTTACTACAGTTCGTTACCACGAACTGTTTGATGTGGTGTAGTGTCTTGATTAGCAAATAATGGCAACAAGGTCCCTTTCTTTGTGGGCAAAAACGTGAAAAACGAATACGGCTATATTAGAGCCGTTAATTTCAAACAGTTCGTGGTAACGAACTGTAGTAAGGAGCGACTCGGCTCAATAGTAACCGAAACTCTAAAAAGCGGAAATTTAATACCAATAGTTACAAAGTTACAAAATGGAATTTTGATACTATTAGTTACATCAAAAGAATTGCATTTTAATGCTGATTTTAAATATATAAGTTTCATCAAGATCAGTTATACCCATCAAAAGTTACGAGCCTGAGAAAATTTGCCTCATATTTAGAAAATAGGGAGAAAACACCACATAAAAGTCATACAATCTTAACGAAAATCATACCATCAGATTCAGCGTATCAGAGAACCTTACTGTAGAAGTTTCAAGCTCCTATCTATAAAAATGTGGAATTCCGCATATTTTGCCAGAAGACAGATCACGGATGCATGTTTATTTGTTTGTTTTTGTTTGTTTTTTTTTTCCCCAGGGGTGATCGTATCGACCCAGTCGTCCTAGAATGTTGCGGGAGGGCTCATTCTAATGGAAATTAAAAGTTCTAGTGCCCTTTTTAAGGGACCAAAAAATTGGACGGCACCTAGGCCCCCTCCCACGCTCATTTTTCCCCAAAAGTCACCGGATCAAAATTCTGAGATAGCTATTTTATTCACCATAGTCGAAAAACCTAATAACTATGTCTTTAGGGACAACTTACTCCCCCGCAGTCCCAGTGGGAGGGGCTGCGAGTTACAAACTTTGACCGGTGTTTACATATAGTAATGGTTACTGGGAAGTGTACAGACGTTTTCAGGGGGATTTTTATGCAAAATTTTTCATTAATATTCAAAATTTCGTTTTAATTATATATGTGCGGAGAGCCAAGATCAAAACATGCATTAATTCAAAAACGCCCAGAAATTAAATAAAAAAACAAGTTTTTTTAAATGAAAGTAAGGAGCAACATTAAAGCTTAAAACGAACAGAAATTACTCCGTATATGAAAGGGGCTTTTCCACTTCAACGCCCCGCTCTTTACGCTAAAGTTTGACTCTTTATCTTAACTCTATTTTTAAAACATTAAGAAACTTTAGCGTAAAGAGCGGGGCGTTGAGGAGTAAAAGCCCCTTTCATATACGGAGTAATTTCTGTTCGTTTTAAGTTTTAATGTTGCTCCTTACTTTCATTTAAAAAAACTTGTTTTTTTATTTAATTTGGAGTAAGATCGAATAGTTGTGGGCATAAAGTCATGGCTAATTGTAGAAAAAGCCTAGACAGATAGTCCAATTGAGTGAGAGGCACTTCTGGGATTAAACCCCCTTATTAGGATTGTACAAAAATAATGCTAGTTCATTTGTTAATGGATATGTCTATCTATTATCCGTTCATGCGTTATTCCTAGGGCAGTAGAACTAAGGTAGAAAGTCATAGAGCTAAGATAGTCATAGAACCTATAGTTTTCCAAGTGTTTGGTTCAATGGCAAGGGTGAACGAAGGGAGTAAGTGTGCCTCTCTTATTGGACTAATACTTGTTTGTTAACTTTTTTCGATAACCTGTTCATCATACTGTTTTTCCTGTTCATCATACTGATATTGTAAAAAGTAGATTTGAAGTGGCTAATGCTTCAGAAGTAGATAAAGTTGTGGTCTTTTATGTATCCTACCTACACAAGAAGTGGTCGTTTTTTGAAATTTCAATTCATATCTAATTAATGTGTAGCTTTTCTATTTAGGGACAGGTCAAATAAATCCCAAAGCCTAAAGGTACATTTCTGTCGATCTAGCAAAAGCTGCCACAAGCGTGTCTGGGTGTGCAATGCTGTCCGCGTAGTTAACCTTTTATGTTGAAGTTACTCGCCTGGAGCTACTTTCTTAAGTGCTACCAAATTATTTTTTTTTGAAACGGTTGCTTCCTCCCCCCGAAAGAATGATGATTGCAGCGTTGCGTCTACATTAAATTTAAATTAAAAACGGACATGACTAATATAGAAACGGGTACAGGCTAACAGAGACGGGCAAAGTAGTAGTAGATCTGATCTCTAATGGGAATGGAATTGATAGATAATTGTCATAAGGGCTTCGCGTCTCGTGTTTCTTCATATCTTAACGAAACTTGCTTGTAGTAAGATTCATTCCATTAAATAGGCCTAGTTATACATTGGGGGGATTAAAAATTAGTTATGCCTATTTATAAGCCTGGCCCAGCATCTATAGTAAACAGAGGGGGTGTTCTATGCCCATTCTGTTTGGACATTAAACACAAAAGATTATGTAGATTGTAATCCTAGATTAGAGATTAATGGGTTGAACACATCCACACTTGGTGAAAAGTAAGAGTATTTGTACAGGTTTTACTATTTGGGAATCCAAATCTCATCCAATCTTTGTGAGGGTGGGGGGGGGTTAAAGGGAGGTCTCTGAATTCTTTTCATCAGAAAATCATGGTTACAGCAGTAGCTGCAACCTAGTAAATAGCAAACTAAAGCCCATAGTAACCAAAAGTTAAAAAACACGTTTTGAAAAAAAAAACTGCACAGTGAAAAAAATTGTATTTTATTGTATCAGATTAACGACGATTCTTGACTACTCAGGTCCCTGCGTCGGCCCTGCGGTGCATTACTGCAGCATGATTCGATCTCTGGGTCCCGTATTACCAAGCTAAGGTCAAACCCACTGCGCCAAAAAAATTGATATCTGACACTGGTTAATTTGAAAAATAAAGTTCTTTCTAAGGGAAGTAAAGAGTGAAGTTGAAACTTAAAAAGAGCAAAATTATTACTTAACAGCATATCTAATATAAATGGATAAAACTAGTGCAAGTAAACCATCCGGTAATATTGCCCTAGTATTGTAGGATTATAGAAAACTAGCGCTTTATTGGAAATACAAAAGCCAACTTTAAAAAAAAGGATATTGATTTGGGAGTCAAAAGTAAGTAAAAAGCCTCACAGCAATAAAGCAATCCATACCGCTTTTCATAGTCTTACGCGAGCTGTAATATCTGTAAATTTCAGTATACAATCAAAACTACCTTAAACACTTAGTGATGCAAAATTGAACGAAAAAAAAGCAACAATTCTAAAATGTTTTATTTTCATACTTTTAAAGTATCCTTAAATGGTTTACTTTAACTGTACCCAAACTCCTATACTGTTTTGTGTTTCCAGTAAAGCGTTTGTTTTCTATAATCCTACAAACCTAGCGAAGTACCCCCAGGTGGTTTACTTGCGCTAGTAATTACGATATATACTAAACATGTTGTGAAGAAATACTTTTTGTTCGTTTTAAGTTTCAACTTCGCTCTTTACTTCCCTTGGAAAAAGATTGTTTTTTAAATTAATCTTTGCCCGTTTTTAATAAAAAATACATAGAAGGCACAAAACGATGACTGAAAAAAAACAACACCAATACGCCTGACACCGATACGCCCGATACCAACATCTCTCTTTACCTCCCTCGCAAAAAGTATGTTTTTTCTTAATTAATCTTCGTCCGCTTTTAATTAAAAACGCCATTAATTAGAAATCTCATTCCGCCCACTCGCTTGCAAATCCTGCTGATATGGTCCGTCATAATTCGTTGAATCTTTAAATTTTCGCTCTCCAATTACCTTCAAGCGACTCAAAACTGACAGACTAACTGATAGATCTCGACTACCCTTATTGTATGACTATCTGGCTTAGTACTGACCTTTGATAAACTCTTATCAAGAAGTGAATACAATCATTTTTATACAACTCTGAAAAAGTTGTGCCTGCTTTCCCTCTTACGGAGACAATCTAGCACTCAGGCCTTTCTACATGAAAATGAACTGCAAACCAAAAAATTGGTTTCTAAGATTGGTATCACGCACTGATTTCCTCTTGGTATTGTAAAAGTATTTATTTTTCTAAAGAATATTTTCAAAGTTTTTAAAATCCAAGCCTAATTTCTATATCTATCATAAGATTTCGTAGATTATGTCATATAACCTGACTTCGAAACAAAAAAGTTTCAATTTTTTTATTTTTAATGGGCTACCAAAACAGCTTTGCACCTTCATTGTCTCCATCATTCAATTGTGACTCTTGGGTTCGAATTTACCTTCCCGGTACCACAAAATACAATAGTACGAGGGACATTCAAGAAGTATTTGAAATTTTTGTCAGCAAGTCATTGGAAACCGTTTTCCATGACTGTGAAAGAGTTGTACTTGTGGTTTTTATGGCACTTGGTATTAAACCAAGTGGGATACAGCAATCGCAAATTCTGTCGGGCTGTCTGTCGGTCCGTCTGTCGGTCTGGTCTCAATCCCGACTGGATCTGGTGACATTGTGGGGGGGGGGTATTTGGGGGGTCGTGGAAAACGCTTAGATTGGATGGATCGGGATGAAACTTGGTGGGAAAAATAAGCAGAAGTCTTAGATACGTGATTAACATTATTGGAACGGATCCGCTCTATGGGGGGGGGGGTTAATAGCTTTTAATTGTTTTAAAAAATAGAATTGTGGTAAAGAGTCAAACTTTAGCGTAAAGAGCGAGGGATTGCGGAGGGGACAACCCGTTTCATATACGGAGTAATTTCTGTTCGTTTTAAGTTTTAATGTCGCTCCTTACTTTCAGCTAAAAAAAATTAGTTTTTTTTTATTTAATTTCTGAACGTTTTTGAATTAATGGATGTTTGGTTTTGGCTCTCCGCACATAAATTATTAAAATGAAATTTGTATAGTCATTCTTTTTTTGGCTAAATGGCTTTCTCTTAGTTTCGATCAGACGATTTTGAGAAATAAGGGGTGGAGAAGGGGGTCTAGTTGCCCTCCAATTTTTCGGTTACTTAAAAATGCAACTAAAAATTTAATTTTTAACGAATGTTTTTATTAGTAAAAAATATACGTAACTTAAGAATTAACTTACGTAACAAACTTTCATAATCTTAAATTTTTATTATGTATACGAGGGGGTTTGTACCCTCGTTAATACCTCGCTCTTTACACTAAATCGTAAGTGTTGTTCCAATTCTTTAAGAATGACCCCTGAATCAGAAAGGCCGTAGAATAAATAGTTGAAATTACTAAGAATACTTTAGCATAAAGAGCGAGGTATTTATCTCCTCCTAAATACCTCGCTCTTTATGCTAAAGTATTTTTAGAACCCCTCATATGCGTAATAATTTTTGTTGGTTTTAAGTTTCAAGGCTACTCCGTCCTTTCATTTGAAAAAACGTTTTCATGTTTATTTTTCATTGTTTTCTTATAGTAATGCTAGAAATCTTGCGCCCTTTTCATTGAACTTTTCTTCCCCAATGACTGATTCCTCCAAGGAAAGATCCTCCAACATAGTCCCCTCCCCTCAGTCCCATCCCCAAACAAAATAAAATCCCCCTGAAACGTCTGTTCACTTCCCAATACCATTACTATATGTAAACATTGGTCAAAGTTTGCAACTTGCAGCCCCTCCCCCAGGGATTGTGGGGGAGTAAGTCATTCCCAAAGACATAGTCATTATGGTTTTCGACTATGCTGAACAAAATGGATATCTCAAAATTTTGATTTGTTGACTTTGGGAAAAAATGAGCGTGGGAGGGGGTCTAGATGCCCTCCAATTTTTTTGGTCACTTAAAAAGGGCACTAGAACTTTTCATTTCCGTTAGAATGAGCCCTCTTGCGGTCATTCTAGGACCACTTGGTCGATACGATGACCCCTGGGAAAAAAAAAAAAAAAAAACAAATAAACACGCACCCGTGATTTGTCTTCTGGCAAAAAATACAAAATAGGGGTGTTTCCCCCTATTTTCTTAAATAAGGCAAATTTTCTCAGGCTCGTAACTTTTGATGGGTAGGACTAAACTTGATGAAACTTATATATTTAAAATCAGCATTAAAATGCGGTTCTTTTGATGTAGCTATTGATATCAAAATTCAATTTTTTAGAGTTTTGGTTACTATTGAGCCGGGTCGCTCCTTACTACAGTTCGTTACCACGAACTGTTTGAAAAGTGAACTGCATCCTAAGAAATAGTCTCTAAGATTTTATCGTGTCAAGAAATAAATATTTTTTAAGGAATATTTTCGAGGATTTCAAACCAGAAGCCAAATTTTCGTATCTCTAACTTGCTTCACTCTACACCCCCCCTCCCTGCTAAGCACCAGAAACTTTTAGACATACAGGTGTGGAATAGCCATAAGCAAAAATAAATTGGAGTGTTACCTGACAACTAAAAAATATCACAGAAAAAATGCAAATGGCTTTTCAGTGCAAAAATTTCTCTGTAAGCTATACATTCCAAACAATTTTATCCTGTCAATGAAATAGTAAAAATAAGTGGTTAATTTTAATAAGTGAATACAACAATAAGTAACCTTTTTTCTAATATACAACTTTGAGTGGTTTTAGAACCACATTTACTACACTTCTCCAACCCTTAACTGGCAATGTGTTGGGATCAGGGACGTAATTTTCTATGAGGAAGAAGGAGCAACTGTCCACCCATACCTCAGTTTCTTCTCCACACCCCAATTTCGCCCCCCATCTAAAATTTTGCTTCTCCAAAAAATCTTTTCAAAACTAAGATAAGCCTGTATAATTTAAGCATTCACAGAAGCGGGTCAGTTTTTTTCAGTACATCTTTACCTAGTTTTATTACAATATGCCTCATTGTTCAGTTTTCTCTGTCATTTTCACTCGTTTTGGGTAAATCGTCTTCGAACCCAACCCCCCCCCCCAAAAAAAAAGAAATTACGCCACTAGTTGGGCGTAATTTCACGTAATTGCATAGTTTTAACTACGCTAAGAATGTAGTTGCAAATCATGGACTGGATGGCCTCTATTCCCTATTGAATCAAAATGCTTGCCAAGTTTAATATATAAGTGCATCACATTTACAAAAGAATAGTGAATTATCTGACAAATAATCAAATAGAAGGGACAAAACCATGATTGAAAAAAATATCCAAGCAGGAATCAAACATTGGACACTCTGATTTGAAGTCTAACGCTCTACTAACCGATCCGGGCTCCATTACTCTAATTTAATATATAGATGTTTGTATGACCTGCATTGCTTAATAAAGAAGCTTGGAGGAGGAACATATGGGAGGTGTTTTTACAAGCCTCCAATTAAGGGTTTTGTACCATAATTATTACATTGACACCGTTTTCTGCTTTCCGTGTAGCCCCAGACGGTTGGCCAAAAAGGACAATCTTCGGTAATCTGTCATCCTTCATCCGTAGAACGTGGCCTAGCCATCTCAACCTTTCTTTCATTATTCTTTCATTATAGATTAGGTTGGAGGAGGAGCGTACGTAGCTGTGTTGGCCTCAGGCGGCTTGGTGCTGCAGTGAGTTATTAGTAGTAGTAGTAGTAGTAGTTTTGTACCTCCAAGTTTTTTCCATTTAAGAAATGACACCAAAAGTGCTGTTTTAAGAGCTATATCACGCTTACGGATGGTAGAGCTGATAAAAATCACGTAGATATGAGCATTAGATTTCAAATAAGTCATTATACATCACTCAAAAAAGTTTTGGTAGCCCACTAGCCCCAGATTTTTCGATTGAGACATGTCACCAAAAGTGCCGTTTTTAGTGCCTTTGGAACTTGCAGATGGCTGCCACTTATCGGAAGAACGTAGATATGAGTTATATCTTTGATATGAGCTATTAAAACCTTTCGAAGATGTTCTGGTAGACCACTAGCCCCACCCCTCGATAAATTGCACAAAAAGTGTAATGTTAATGCCCAATGGCACTTGCAGATGGTAGAATTTATAAAGAGCACGTATATAGGAGAAACAGCTCTTGAATGAATCGTCAACCATTTTTCTATGATGTCCTGGTCCTGATAAACTGCTGGCTCTGAAAAAAAGGGAGACACGTCAATGCTACCCATGCAAAAAAGTGATTTTCCTTGTTGTTCAAAGTTGGGGACTGTAATTCCCTTCTCTGAGGTTTTCAACTGTGCTGATTCCAATGGTACACTTTTCATTTTGATCTAACACCATTTTTGAGGGGGTTCAGGCTTTTTTAAATCATCATCATCATATGTTTTCGCAATAAGCTTTCACTTTTAAGATGAACAGAAATAATAATTTCCATTCCTGAATCAGTGTCAGATGGCAATTTTTTTCACTAGTCAGCTTTTTCTAAACGTGGTTTCTAACAGTTGGACACTATGGGCTATGGTAGTATAACTACACTGGTAACCAGAACCCTAACTACAAAACAATCATAGAACTCGTTGTAGAAGTTTAAGCGCTTATATGCAAATATCTGGCATTGAAAAACAACAGGGAATTTACCCAAGACATTGAAATTTGTATAGACCCTAAAAATATTTTACCTAGTTAGGGAGGGAGGGAGATTCTTCAATGGGTGCATTTTAATGCCGAAACATCCCAAACCTCGTCGAACCTTTAAGAGATAAGAGGAGAGTAGAGGAGATAGAAACTGAAATACAATTTCCAGGGCTGCATTCAAGGCACTTGTTTAGAGAGTTATTTTTTTCTGGGAAGGAACAAAAAAGCTTTAAAAACACATCAAAAGTGTGAAACTGATGTTTAATTCCTTTTGATTTCTGGGAACATTTCTGGTCTACGCTGTTATTATAATAATAATAATAATTTATTTCTTACCCACAACACTATAAAAGCATTAAAATGTGGAGTACAAACAATTAAATACACACAAAAAAGCAAAACATACAAAATATGAAAAGTAATGACAATAGAAATTTTTTACGTTAATACAAAAAATTAAATAATACACACAAAAAATGAAATTCAAAAAACACAAAGAGAAAAACAAATACACACACAAAGTCAACGAAAAAAACCGGATAAGACGGTGGTGAGGGAATAGGCGCGCAGAAGCTGTACTGGAGAGTTGTCTGTGAAGAATCTCCAACTTTAAAGTTATATCAGGAACTGAAAATGTTTTAACAAGAGTCCGGTTTTTTGTCCAAGGTGGAAGATACAGAAGAAATTTGCAAAATTTGAAATAATTTATCCGAATTCTTTTTAAATTACCATTATTAAGAAGGGGGAAAAGACCTGAAGCATAAAGGAAAGAATGATCACAGAAAGTAGAATAAAGTTTAGCCAGCGCACGTCTTTTATACTTCCCTCTATTTGCAACAATTTTTGCATAACCAATCTGAATCTTTTTACTTATATCACAAACAGTACGCTGACGTAAGCTTGAAAGATTATTAGTAATAGAGATACCAAGCCAACGAATACAATCAACAAGAGGGATAGTGAAGTTATTACAGTGAAGGGGAGTAGCAGTAGTACAGTTATAGGGAAGAAACTCACATGTATCTATATTAATTGAAAGGCCAATATCAGAGAAAGCATCAGAAACTATAGAGACCATTTTGGAAAGACCCTTTTTGGAATGGCTAATCAGAAGCAAGTCGTCAGCATACGCAAGATAAGAAACATCCGCAAGACCAGAAAGGTATGTACCTGAAATCTTAGCCAGCACACTAGAAATACAAATCTTAAAAAGCGTAGGGGACAGAACACCACCCAACCTAACTCCTCTTCGCATTCTTATAATAGTGTCTGGTGCAGATCTTAATTGAAGAAACGAATTTGAATACCAAAACCTAAGAAGCATTATAACAGAGAGATTGGCCCCAGAATTATACAAGGAAAAAATCAGCTGACTATGGACCACACTATCAAACGCTTTCGTAAGATCCAAAGCACAAATATAAAGACCATTCCCTTGGAAGAATTATCAGCCAATAGAGAAGACAGAATTTTATGCGCATGCTGACAACCCACCCTACTCCGAAAATAAAATTGGTTCTCATCCTCAATGATATTACTAGTCAAAAATGGTAGAAGGATATACTCAAAAACCTTACTAATATTACAAGATACAGTAATAGGTCGATAGCAAGAACAATCAGTCGGTGACTTTCCCCTTTTTAAAATTGACGAAACAGTGCCAAACAGAAAACTCTCAGGTACGTATGAAATATATAGACACATTTGAAAAAGAAGCTGAAAGTGAGATATAAGGGGGGGGTGTTCAATCGACATATGCATCTTAGAAATACCATCCTTATCTATTGAATCAGATTTTAAACTTTTAACAGCATTAATTACGGAAGAAAAAGATATGGGAACTATATGGCGTTGCGAAAACGTTGTACTAAAGAGGGGGGTAAGAAGGCGAGTATATACAGAATGCACTGAATAATTAATCACTGAAAAAATTGAAGAATAATGTTTATACCAAGCTGAAGGTGGAAGGCAATTACTTGTCATAGTTTCATCATTATCTTGTCAGAATTGATCACTTTTCGCCAATCCTCCCTACTTACAGGGAAATCCATACCGCGGTAACGTGCCGACCTCAGATAACGTTTATAATTGGTTTTAGTTGTATGTTTGATATCAGCGACACACCCAGGACTTGGCCGACCACATTCATTCCATATCTGGAGCCATAATTTTGCTTTATTTTTTATCGACTTTAAACAAGGGTCCATTGACCAGATAGGTTTTTGTGTTCTTTTACGAATATGTTGTCGAGGTACGGCAGCTTCTTCTGCCCTTTTCATACACATCACAAGTTGGTTATAATAACAGTCAATATCGGCTTTACCATTCGTAGGTACCTGGCGCTGAAGAAGATTATATGGAACACATATGGTAGAAAGAAAGGTTGTCAAGGTAGAGATGTAGTGCGGTATATTGGCTTTGCTCCAATTACTTTTTTCAAACCACTTCGATTTTTCTCGCGAGCAATTGGTTTCCGATAGAAGAGATAATACCAGGCGAGCAAATAATATGGTCAATATCACTTGTGCTTCCAGAATGATGAACATATGAAAAGTTGTGGGATTTGGGCACAACGTGGTACGAAGGAAGACACTCAAAAAGCGATTCGCTTCTCAAAGAAGATCGATTAATATCAGTATTTAGGTCCCCAATTATTATATACTGTAGAGAGTCTAACAGTACCTGATTCACAAGATTCTTAAGCAGACCACACGCCTTTCCGAAATCCTTTATGAAAGTAAACATCAGTATTAAACTCAAAAATGAGCAGAGTTGATTCCGTATAGACGGGGGACTACACTTTCCTCATCCCCACATCCATCCCATGGTCATAGAAACTTCAGAAGATGCTCATTAGATCAGAAACTGAGACTTCGAGCTCTTTTTTTATAATTCAAAAATGATTGGAAACCAACTAGCAGCGGGGTAGTATATTTTGGGGGGAGAGGGGATGTTTTCCCTGGGAGGGAGGGGGAGCTCGGGTCCCCCAATTGGGTTAGTCTAGTCTTCCATCCCTAGTTAAGCATAGGAGAAATCCTACTGCGGTCTCCTTTTCGTGGTAATCAGGTGGAAACAGCCAGAATTACCTATCCCAATTCTTGCTAGGCCAAACCGCAGGGGGTACCATCAGGAATTGGATACCTGTATGGTTAAATGTATTTCCACGACACGTTCAAATGCAATTAAATGTAAAGAGTCCAACCCATACTACAGCATTCCCAGCATGCGATGCTTTGAAGGTTTCAGTGGCGCCTTCTCCGAAAAATTGGCAAGCTCACGCTACGGCATCCCCGACAAATGATGCGTTGAAGGTTTCATCAACACCTTCTCCGAAAAATTGGCAAGCTGAGATACTCCTTTGGAAACATAGACAATCCCTCAGTGTAGGGTTCTGGAACATCCGTTCGATGAATTGACTGGCGACCCAGTCGTTTATCGCTGGGGATTTATTGTGTTACAACATAGACATCATGTGCCCTTCAGAAACTCGAATTAATGGCATTTTGGAAGGCTCAGAGATTAGAACTCCTGAAGACGAGTCTTATTTCTCCTGGATCCCTTGATGGATCTGCATATAGTGGAATGGGCATTATTTTAAGCCCCCTCTCATCGACGTAACTTCTAGAGTGGGAACCTATCTCACATAGTGGAGCAAGAGTGCGATTCAAAGGCCACCTATTCAACATATCAGCTATTGTAGTTTATGCTCCAGCCAGAGACGCACCGGAGAGCGAAGCAGATCATTTTGACAAACTTCTAACTTGTACACTTAAGAAAGTACTGAAACGAGGCCTCCTTTTTATTGGAGGCGACTTTAACGCCAGAATCGGGGGAAAAGTATTCAATGCTGAGTCTGCCATTGGCCACTTTGGTCTTGGAGCTAGATGTAGCAGGGGGCTAAGACTTCTTCACTTTACTAAGGCAAATGATTTGGTCATTACCAATACCTTTTTCAAACACAAGCCCACCCATAGAGCCACATGACATTCAAGAGATAGTAGAGCGAAAAGCCAGATTGATTACATCCTTAAAGTCCGCTATTTGAAATCAATGGCTACGAACAGTAGATCGTAAATCGGAACAGATACTGGCTCGAATCATGGGTCTGATCCTCTTCTAGTCAACTTAGATCTAAAGTTGCGACTAGCAGCACACCCCAAGAGAAAACCTTCACAAAGATTTGACATCAATCACTTCAGTGATTCTGATATACGACAGGCATTCCACTTAGAGATGTTTAATTGCTTTGAAGCTATCAAAGTGCAAACGACCGACAAGCAAACCCAAAGTTTGGATAATGAATGGCTGACCATACACAATACAGTTCATGAGGCTGCAGAAGCTACAATAGGATACGGCAAAAGATTATCCAAAAAACGGATGTCAACATGCATAGCATAACTGGCTGACCGCAAAAAAAAAAAACCGATATAAGACAGAAAATCAGAGCTATTAAATCACCTTGAGAAGAGAATGCCACCAGTCGGCTAAGAATGATAATAACCAGTAATGGGAGAAAATCACTGAAGCCATGGGAGCCACTGCCTTCAGATCCAACTCCAGAAAGATGTACCAGCTCCTAAAAACAATTAGGGGTAAATCACATAAGCCTACTAGTACGTCCGTCAAAGTTGAAAACGGTAAGCTACTCTCAAATAATACCGAAATAATAAATCACCGAAGTAGCTCTTTGGCGAACTAAATAACCAGCACCAATACTCCACAGTAATTGATCATAATCAATGTTGACATAATCCAAGTTGCAGCCCTGATGACCCTCAGGAGCCAAATTCACTCAGCATTATTTACAAGGACGTGAACGTGGCCCCCCCCCCCACAGTAAAATAAGTCCGATAAACAATCAATTACCTGAAAAATAATAAAGTTCTTAGTCCTGATACTATTCCGGCTGAACTTTACAAGTATTCACACATTGTGCAGCTTCTTAGCAGGCTGTATAAATAAACCTGCCGTATATGGGAAGACGAGAGGGTTCCACAGGATTGTGGAGACTCTGTCATCCTTTAGGTTTTCAAAAAAAGGCTAAAGACGAAATGTAGCAATCATCGCAAGATATCTCTCGTATGCGGTGCTGCCAAAATATTTGCCACAGTGCTACACAATTGTTTTTGTGTCCAGCGCAACGTGAAAACCAAGGCCCAATCAAGCGGGATTCCGCCCAGGCATAAGAACAATCGGCCAACTATTTGTCTTAAGACAAACCTTTGAACACAGGACAAAACACCAGAAACCGACAATGTCTCTATTCTTAGATTTTATTGTAGATTTTGGTTCTGTTCTAAGGGATGCAATCTGGAAAGCCATGACAGAGGATGGACCACCAGGCAAGAAAGTCAGACCTATCCAAGAATACCGCCTGCATACGCAAGCCCCAATTAACATCGATGGGGAGCTCTCCTCGATATTTGAAATTGAGCTTGGTGTCCGACTGGGATGTATATTGTCTCCGGTCCTATTTAATTTCTTAATCAACTGGATTATTACCAGAGCAATCGTGACCTTTACAGGGGTTGAAGTAAGTCCGAACTTTGTGATCGCCGATTTGGAATACACCGACGAAATTTGTCTGTTAGCTGAGTCTCGGTCAGAAGGCCATTCCATGCTATCGAAGATAGCTTAAGAGTCCTCTCTGGTAGACCTAAAGATAAGCTCCTCGAACACAAAAGTCATGGTATCTGTGATATTAGATCAAGACTCCCCGATTTTACTAGAACAGTCGCCCATAAACGAGATTCCTAAATCCAAGTACTTTGGCTCTCTGGTAAACTCAATAGGAGGATGCACATCAGAAAGTCAGTCAATAATTGCTTCAGCAACTGGAGTCTTCACCCAGCTAGATCATTCTCTATTGAACCAGAAAAATGTTCGTTTGAAGACAAGAATAAGGACATATCAGTCCCTTGTTTGGTTTGTTATACTATGCGGCTGTGAGACGTATGCTCTCAAAGCATCCGACATTCAAGCCCGCAATGTGTTTGACCATCCATATATATGGAGAATCATTGGCATTAAACTTTGTGATCGAGTTAGCAATGACGAACTCCGCAAAATCTGCTATCAGCAGTTTGATTCGACCACTATAATTTAACAAAGAAGACTCCGATGGTTCGGCCATACACTTCGCCACCCACACCACACCTTCGTCAATAAAGCCCTCAAATGTACACCTCTTCTGGGATGGAAAAAGTGACACAGGGAACAGAAGAAAACGGGGCTCGCCTACATCAAGTTTGACCTAGATCTAATTGTTGGCTTCAAAAGTATGGACGAAGATGGGAAAAGTCCTGGCTCAAATTGATTGAACCACTCACGAATGACAGAGACTCTTGGCTTACCACAATGACGAAGCTACTTGATGCAAGGGAGAGCTGAGATGCTTGAGTCCAACTACAAGCACAAGTAAATAAGGGTAAACGCTTAGACCCATAGACAGTAACAGTGCAAAGAAAACCCCAATTAACAGACATAAAACAAAGGAAAAATAAACCTGGCTTTAACGGTTTGTAACATCCTGTCTTCGGTTTTTGTGACAACAAAACACAGCTTTATTATGAGTCATCTTAACACACATATACATCATGACTTTAAAAAGCAAACAATTCCAACAGGGTTGAATATGTGAATATTCTAACTTGTGTTTTTCCCAATAATATTGCCTCAGCTGACTACATTTGTTCAGTTGCACGAGAGTTCAGTTACACAAGGGTTCAGTTGCACAGGAGCTCAGTTGCACTGGGGTTCAGCTGCAATGAGGTTCAGTTGCACGTGGTTTCAGTTGCATGGGGTTTCAGTTACAAAGAAGTTCAGTTAAACGGGGTTGATCTGCACGAGGTTTCAATTAAAATAGGTTCAGATGCATGAGGATTCAGTTACGCGAGGGTTCAGTTACACAGGGGGTTTATTTTCACGGGGCTCAGTTGCACAGGGGTTCAATTAAAAGGAGGTGCAGCTGCACAGGTGTTGATTTGCATGGGGGGGTTCAGTTATAGGGATTCAGTTGCTTGGCTTTCAATTACATGGTGGTTCAGTTGCGATAGAGATCTGGCAAAAGATTTTAGTAAATATTATCATTGATGAGCATATCCAAGAACTCCTTTAGAACCAACTTTGCTTTATCACCTAAGAAAAAGTATTGGCACTTTGTCTTTGAAAAGAAAAGGTGATTAACTTTCGCTTCCTTTGGCAACTATCGTGAAAACACGCAGTTTTTCAAACTTGGAAATTCAGGTTCATCAAAAATGGCTTGGAATTGGAAGTCTGAATTAAAACAAGTGTTAAAACCTTACTATGTTATCAATATAATTCTTAGCATCTCTTTCGTATTCTGTAAATCAGTTCAGCCAGTTTGCACCTACATTTTTCCAGAGGGAGATTATCAGTGCCAGATATCAACTGTAAGTACACTATAGCCTATGGATTTAACACATTTTTTGGTTCATGTTTTGTTTAATTAATTTAATATGAGCTATAAAGTAATCTCATCACCCCATAATTTTCGACTGGGCTACTTTGCTGGATAAATCTATTTTGTCCAAAATTATTTAAAGGTCTAAATACCATTTATTAATCATTCCTCATCCCTTCCTCTATTTTTGTGAATTGGCACTACTAAGTGTAAAGGAAATTTTGTGTCTGCTCCCTGTATTCCTAAATAGAAAATCTATGCTATAAGATATGTAGAGAAAAGAGTGTATCAAAAATCACAGTAGTAAAAGAAAGAAAATATATTGCAATTATGTAAAATGTTTTTGTAGTGTCCATATGTAAAGTATTTCCTTTTATATATCTGATGATGCTAAATTTGGGAAATAAGTAGGCTATAAGCTTATTGTATTCTTATAATTTAAATTAGCCTAGCCTATCAATTTAATATTTTCTGATTATAAATTTTAGAAATTTTGTCTCTTAAAAATTATAATTTTGTTTAAGCTTAAGCCCTGTAAAATTATTAAACTGTTAGGTTTTACCTTAGTTTAAGGCATTGCAATATCAGGCAGAAAAGTAAGAAGCAGATCTTAGTTTCTAACTGTACTGTTTAAAACTGATGAAAACACCAGCCACAGATATCTGCAAACAAGTGCATTTTACCAATCATTAGTTATATAGGGCTTAGTTGAATTAGGCTGAGCTAAATAGGGTTTATTTTTGGATATGCATAGGATTGAATTGAAAAGTAGTTTAAGTGAACAAGAGTTGATATTTGTGGGTACTGAGTTTGACTGAAGATTAAGTTGAATAGGAATTGATCTAAACAGAGTTAAGCTACATGTCTACTGATCCTTTGGACACTGCAAGACCAACTGATATTTGTTTTTTAATGATACCCTATAAATTCATGGGGAAAGTTCCCTGACCAGTGGAACATGGGAAGGGTAGTTTTCAAAGGTTTATTTACATCTACATCTCTAATCTGCCTTAAACTTATGGAGCAAAGGGATAGAGTAAGTGAGTTTTCAGAGTTGTCCACCACTTCTGAACCCCATCTCTCCTGCTCCACAGTAGTGTCTGCATTCATTGAATTTTGATAGGAGGGTACTTAGAGCCTACCTTAAATTGCAGCTTGGAGTGATATATAGATTTTCTTAGGAGAGGTTAATCAAACAATTTCAGACCATTGAACTTTGCAGCCCTTGGACTAGAAGGCTTGTTTTTCAGGCTAAATTTTCATTGTTTTGGGTTTTTTCCTCTATCACAAAAAGGGATAAATGAGCAGAAATTGTGAAATTTGTTCCTCTTAAGGGATGAAGGTTACTCATGTATCCCAATTCATCTAAGTCTACCTTTTTATTTGTTTTTGATGCAGTTTGTGATAGAAAAATATGTCTTTGTGCAATTATAAATGATAAGGCAATACAATGAAGGAGTTTAGAAATGATAGGAAATTTGGATATGAAACATTTGATAGGTATTGTATTTTGGGGCAAAGCTATAGAGCCTCTGCTTGCACATGCTGTAATTTTATAAATAACAACATGGACTGTGTCAGGTTTTAAGCTTAGAGTTTTTCTTCTTTTTTTTAGAACAAATTCTTCTTTAGATGTACCATTTTTGAAATTTTGTGGGGTTGACAACTCTGATATTCAGTTGACAGTAAAAATCAAAATCTAATTATTCCTACTGCACCAATTTATCAACAAAGCTGACCAAAGGTCAATAATATTTTTTTTTTTTTTTATTTATATTATATATATTTCTTTTCCAGAGGGAGTCTGAAATCTTATTCTTCCTTCTTTTTGTTGTCATGATGAGAGCAAGGAAGACAGGTGCAATGGGTCTTACATCATATTTATCAAACAGCTTTTCATACTGCAAATGTGCCAATTTTGCACTTTGGTTCTACACAGATCCAAGGATGGGATTATTTTATTTGGTGTTATTCATATGTGAGTTCTGTTTGTTTGATTTTCCTTTTTTAGGTGAAGAAGGGTTTTCAACCTTTTTATCCTTGCAGAACTTGTCTTTCCCAAAAAACACTATGCAATATAACCCATTTTTCTTTTTGTTTTATCATAGCTTGCCTTAACTAACTCTTTCTGGTGGAACCTCTTTTACCTACTATAGAATTCTAGGTATCTGCAGAAAGAACAAGTGAAAAGCTGGAAAACAGGCTTGGCTCTTGTTATTGGAAGTAAGGCAACATTCCAATGACAATTAATACACCAACAATAAACAAATCAAATGCTGTTCATTAAGGAATCTTTTAATGAAAACAAAAATAAGCTTCAAAATAAAACCCAATTGAACAAAATAGTTGCAAATGAGAAATAGATTAGGCCTACTCTAGAACATTTTCAATTATATTTCCAACCTGCACTATTATATTATATGCAGTTCCAACCTGTAAGAACAGACTTCTCCACTTATTAAAAACAGTGTTTGTAGGTTATAAATTAGTGTAGCATAGATTGACCTATATGCAATAATATATTTTTAAGGTATGCTAAAGCTTATCAGAACAGCAAAAATATAAGTAAAGTATAGAGAAATATTTTGGCAATTGTGCATAGTATTAGATTTCAACAAATGAGGCTTTCGGTCCTTTTCCCCTGAAATGTAAGTCCAACTAAAGGTGCTGCTATGATGTAAAGAGTTATCTTTGGTACTCATTACCAGGTAAATTTCTCTGGAAACATGGCTTATTGCCAAAAACTTTGTGAAGACAAAGATAAAATATCTACAGGAAAAGCAGATAAGAACTAATAAATATAATATAAAGTGTGCACAGGTCTGGTCTTGGAGACACAAACCTGTATTACTTGCAACTGAATGGGGTAGAAGGTCATTTGATGCAATTGGAGTATTTTGACATGAACATAAAGAAGTATGCACCCAACTACATCTCAGCTATTTCAAGAGGCAAGGGTCTTATGCCTTAAAAGTAGGACCATAGCTATAGGACTAAAAGTTTAGTCACAAATTTCTACCCTTTTGCACCCGTCTTATGTATTGATTTGGGGCAATTAAGTTAACAGGTGTTGATGCTCTTTTGTTCTAGTAGTATCATGCAAAGGCTATCTGAAATCTAAGCCATATTTTTGTGTGCTTTATTACACAAAGAACATGCACCACATTATAATGCAGATTTAACTGACATTAAATATAAAGTAAAAAAAAGATAATCTATATAAAATAGCCCCCAATTTTTTTTTTTTTTTTTTTACAACAGGAGAGTTCAAAAAAGAAAACTGCTCCTTCTTTTTTAATGCTACAATAATGAGTGCAAAATGAGGAAGAAAAATGTGAAAAACTTTTTGGATGCATAGTTACTTTGTAGCATTTAAAAGAGGCAACTTCTTATCAGGAATGCTCCAGGCTTTTTTGCTCAAAGGCCCCCAACCCTAATTCTATAAAGTATATGATTGGAATTGAAGCCATAGGATTTGGCTCTCAATTTCTTTTTCAATTAAATTTTAATTATTTAAATCATCATTTATCTTCCAAATCACCACACATACAAAATATAATAAATTTTTAATATATGCAGTTATAGGTTACCACCCATGGGATGGATGTACTAGTTCTGGCATGTATTTGTTGGCTATGAAATTCTTCTTTTTCTTGTTGTACATGTGGCCTTTAGTTATCCAGTATAGTACTTCTGTGTGCTTGCTAATTTTTTCTGGTTGTGTTTAAAATTGAATCTTATTTGAAGAAGAAACATTCCTAATTTAATTTTTCTTTTAAATTAATGTGTGTCCTGTTTAGATCAATATCTCCCTTTAAAGTACTAGGGAAATTGAAAACTTTTTTTTCCATGGGCCCATCTCAGGTCAATTCATAACTGAAAAATTGCTACTTCTTGAAATTTTTTCTGGTTATTTCAAAATTATGAAATCCATAGGGAAGTGCCACATTTTTGACAGTGTTCCCCTGTTGAACCATGAGAGCAAATCAATTATTTAATTAAGTTTGATGAAATTTTTTGTCCATAATAAATTGAAACATTAGCAATTTATGGATTCCCAAGGACATCTATATCTTCAAAAGAAATCTATAACTTATTAAGTTGCATGGTGCTGTGTCTTTGGCTTATCTTTTGCCCATATTTCTGTAACTTAGTGCTCACTACTAATATAAGCTGCATTACTGAATATTGAGGTCTTTTTTGTTAGAAATTGAGTTACCAGTTGCTGCTATTTTTTTAAAGACATATATGGTGGTGCAGGCTCTCATTAGCCAATTCTAATAATCAGATTCATTTTAACTGTCTTTGAGACAGTTTTTTTTTGTAGTTGTTTTTTGTTGTTGATTTTTTTGTAGTAGTAGTGTATGGTGCAGTACCAGTAGAGAACAGTAAAATGAAAGTATGATAAAATGAGAAAGAAACATACATAATAAAAAATACTTATCATTACAATCACTAAAAATGTCCAAACAATGGCTCACAAACGGTTAAATACAACCCAACAGAAAATAAGGAATAATTTGGATTGCTGTCTGAATCTGCCCACTAATATATCCATCTTAACATATATCTTGAAAACTCCTTAACGTTTAGAGATATAACTGTTTTTGCTCAAATGAGCCCTTTTCTGATAATTTGTGACTACTGTTTCAATGCAAACACTCCTGAGGAGAAAAGCAAATCAGTGAATATCAACGTTTACCTGACCTTCAGAAACCATCCATTGAAAAAAACAAAATTTTATAATTTACAGATATTAATTTGACAATTTCTGTTTTGGAGCTCTCAGACATGTTGAATCTGATGGTATGCTTGTATAAAATTGTCCTAGTTCTCAAAGGGGCGTGTATAACCTCTCTAAAAGTATGTTAATTTTCTGGTGCTGATAACTGCTGATGGGTACAAATAACTATTGTTGCAACCTTACAATCAGAAAAAAATCAGATTCTTTTGATACATAATGCAACCATGTAAAACTAGGTTGCACATGCAACCATGAAAAATGTAAAATAGACTTAACTGTACTGCGCTTTAGTAAAAAACTGAACTGTGAACCGTATATTTTCCTTCCCACAAGATCAATCTGACAGATACTTCCTCCAAACAACCTCATACTTTTTTGCCAAAATGAATACCTGAGCTCCTGTACCTTGTCAATACAGAGGAAAGGAGTAGAAAGAAGTTCTCACTTCATTTGAAGACATCTCTGAAGAAATCGGTCATGGAGATTTACTCTAATATTGGGTTGAAAGGTATGACCCCTCCTACCCAGTCCCCATCCATTGGCAAACATATCTATATCTTATCTAAACATATCATATCTTGTTCTGATGGTCAGATGGTGTGCACTGGTGGAATTCAACTGCTTCTAATGGATCCCACTAGTAATTTTGATTATGCATAAGTCGTAGCCATAGGCCATCTACTGCAGTTATATAATATTATCTCTGGTTAAAAACTCCCAAAGCTTATGACAAATAGGAAAAAACAGGATGAACTAATTTTAGAATGCTTTATAAACTTTTTTATTTAGCAATTAATTGCTAATTATTGTTATAGTTAGTAAGTTAAATAAATTGCTCGTAATTAGTTAACAACTCGTACTAACTAAATAAATTATTAATAACAGTTTGTTAATTTCAGATAATTAGTAAACAGAACCAAATAATCATAAAATACTGAAAGCTATTTAATGAATAATCAATTGCTAGTTATTATTATAATTATTAAGTTAAATAGTGTGCTTGTAATTAATTAAATATACTTAATAATGAAACACTCATAAATTATGATTAACTAATTAGTATATTAATTAGTATATTCATTAAACTAATGATAGGCTAGTTCTCTAAAAAATTAATTAATACAATTTTTTTCTAGTGCAAGCCTTGCTCGTCCCAGAGCCAATGTATAGCGGCCCAAGCGATGTTTTATATTTCCGAGATAATATGTTAAATGAAGAATTGGAAAAGGATAAGAAGATTATGTGGTTTGTTTGTTTCTACACCGTTTGGAGTCCAAGTTGTGTCAATTTTTCAACCGTTTTCTCAAAACTGTCTGCAGAGTAAGACCATTGATAATTGAATTTATATGGTTTTTAGTATTTTCATTTTATATCATGCAGTGGCGGTTCTGGCCTCTCTTGTGCCCGGGGAAAAATCTTGATTAGCCCCCTCCCCTCTGTCTCCAACAAAATTTTAGGCCAAATTTTCCTTTATTATAGCATTTTCAATTAATTTAAATCTGATTGTTCTTACTTTAGCCTCTGTAAAATCATTAATTTCCTCAGCCCAATTGATTGCTTCTAATTCTTCGCGTCGTATGTTCATTTAGTTGATCTGATTTTCGTTAATATTAATTTTACTAAAGGAACACTCACTGGCCACGCATTACTGGCCACCAACACTGCAATCGCTAATAATATTTGATATGTTACTCTTATATTTGTGAAGATACCTTCAGCTCTGTATTGCATAATTGATTCCAACCCATCTGTATCGGTTTCTTTAAGGAAATGTGTCTGTGTTGAATTATTTTTTTCATATCTTGGAGTTTGTGGAACAACCGAATGAGATCTGAATGAGAACAACTGAAAGTCATTGCAATATTTTTCACCAACTTTGGGGGGATTGCTTTCATATCATCAACATTCATATTATCTTGAATAACTCTTTTGTATTAAGGAAAACTCAAAATTTATGTTCAAATCTAAAATTTTGCGCCCCTAAAATTTCTGTGCCCAGGGCAACTGTCCCCTTTGTTGCTACTCCTAAAACTACCTCTGATATCATCTAGGAGAGAAGAAAGAATCCAGTCAAAAAGGTTATGAGGCTATGAACCTCCTTCCACTCTTATAAGCTCCTCCCAGAGATCAGCATGAGGCTGGCACTCTAGTAAACGTTTCTCCTCCATTGTTTCATAGTTTAGTTAGCCCTGTTGACAGGGCTGCTAATTCATGAAAATGCAGGAGGGATCACTTTTCTTAATGCAAATACAAAATGTTTTTTTAAAATCCGAAGATGTGGGTGGGTGTTCAACCTTTCTTTTATTTTTCAATGACAATAGAAACAGGTAATTTGAAAATCTAGGAGAAATATACCCCCTCCTCCAAAAGGTACTCCTTCCCTCTACCTGTTGGTTTTTGCTTTGTACTGCTAAAACACAATAATATAATGCATAATGTTTAAAGTTTCAATGATAGAAATTAGTATGTGACCTCAGAGACAAAAGGTATACAAGATTGATGTTCAAAATCGCGATTTTGAAACGTTAAAAAAGAATATAATGGCGGTGATGCATTTTTGAAGACATTGATGCCTGGTGTATTGAACACTAAGTTTATTTGAATGATCAGTTCATGTTTATTCAGCAATATTTATCAACAATCTTCGGTTTATAATCGATTTGTAATCACAAAAAAATTTATGTTTATTTATTATGTTTTGTTTAGTTCTCTTGAAATGTTTTTTATAGGTTGAATAGAGAAAATAAGTTTTTTCAGTTGAAAGTAATGAGCAATACTAAAACTAAAAACGGACAAAAATTATTCCGTATATAAGGGGGGCTGTCCCTTCCTCAAAGCTTGCTCTTTACGCTAAAGTCTTAAGGTTCTTTAAAAATATTTCTCGTTCAGATCTAACGGCCCTTGTGACTGAGCAGTCTTTCTAAAAAAAGAAAAAAAAATATAAGAAAATTCAAATTGTAGCTTAAAGAGCAAGGCTTGAGAAAGGGCCAGCCCCCATTTATATACGGAATGATTTCTGTTCATTTCTTATGTTGATCCTTTCTTTCAATTTATATTTTCCTTTAATTTAACTTTTGAACGTTTTTTGAATCGTCGGAGGAAATCCCCCTCCCCTTAGTGTAAAAATTTTTCTGGAAAGTTATCCCGGAAACTGTCGTCGTCATGGAAAATTCCCACTGCAGAAAATCCCCCCCCCCCATCGCCGCAAAAAAAATTCAACATATTTACCAGTAATAAACACTATACATTGCATTTTTTGCAGCCATTTTGCCAGCGGCCGTGGGGGGGGGGATCGTGTTATCACCAGAGGCATAGTTTTTGGACCTTTAAAGTATGCTGAATTACATAGCTATCATAAAGTTTTGATGGGATGTCTTTGGGGAGATAAATGCGTGTGAGGGCGGCTAGTTGCCCTCTAATATGTTTGGTCACTCAAAAGGGCACTGGAACTTTTGATTTCTCTTTGGATGAGCCCTCTTCTACGATGATTGATTGGAGAAAAAAAAATTGAAAAAGAAAAGGAGCTTGAAACCTCTACAATATGGTGGTGTGATTTTCATTCAGATCACTTGAATTATGTATGTGTGTAGGTGGGGGTGTTTCACCCTTTTTTGAAAATCAGTCAGATTTTCTCAGGCTGGGAGCTTTTGATGGGTAACGTTAAACTTAAAGAGTTTTATATATTTAGAATCAGCATAAAAAATTCTTTTGATGTATCAGTTGTTATCAAAATTGCTTATTTTAGATTTTTGGTTACTATTGGACCGAATCGCTCCTTACTTACAGTTTGTTGTCAGAACTATTTTGTCAAATTTTCTAAATAAACTTGATTTTAACAGGCAACAATCATGGAAATATTTTTTGAAGAAACTCGAGATAGACAAGAACAAGCACCAAATATATTAGATATCAAAAAGTTGGGAACGTGTGTTAAATATCTTTTGTATGTAGGGAACCCTTGTAAGTGTACAGTAATGTACATTGAGGATGCTGCAGTTGACGTCGCTAGTATTCTAAAGCTATTAGTTTTTTATACCTGCTTGGTTTGGCAACCTCTGATGATAAAAAAAAATCACTGACTGATCTTTTCAGTTGAGAATAACCATTAGCACTAAGAAATTAATGAAATGTTTTACTTGACAAACATTATATAGCTTTTCAAAATGCAGCAAAACTTCCATACACGCAAAAAAAAACAAAAAAAAACCTATTGGTTGAGCTTGTAGGTATCTTAGTTATCATTCAATAAAAAATTCTGATAAGATATTTGGAATGCATAAGAAATTGCAACAGGAAAAAAGCTGTGTTTTAGTCTTCTAGATTTTATCCAATCTACCTGCATCCTGATGCTTTTATTATCATTTGTTTTGTTATTCTTTTTTTTTCATTTACTCGTAGTTTGTTTTACTTATTTTGCTTTATTTATCCTCCTTATTTTCCATTATCTTTACTTTCTATTGTGTTTCATCGTTGAGAGTTATTTATGTTCAGTATTTATTTTGTCGCTCGGTATTTCCCAGTCCCTCAACCTCTATTGGGGAATATTTATTTCTCTGTGGAGTATAACTTATATATATATATATATATATATATATATATATATATATATATATATATATATATATATATATATATATATATATATATATATATATATATATGTATAGCAAAACTGAAAAATCCTCAATCCTTCATATAAAGCAATCTGTATATAGTGATTCCCCATTATAGAATCCATATTATAGAAGTCCCTCCCCATTTTTCCCTCTTAATATGTAAGATCTTCAATGTCGAGTTCCTTCTTAAATTTTGAATGAGTTTATTGTCGAAAAGTACTATTGTTTTATGTTTATTACGTTGCCTTATCCGACAGTTCGTATTTGAATCGGAACCAATATCACCGTACCAAAAAGATCTAAAACATCGTTGATTATAACGTCAAATTAACTAATAGCATTGAAATGTTTTAATAGTTATTTAATTAATTTAATTTTCAATTATATTCAATTAATTAAGTATCTATTAAATAATTGAATTAATATTCAAATATTCACCACCAGTCTAAAACCGCAATTTTGTATATTATCAATAGTTGCACCCTTTGCGAGGTGCAGTTGCACCTTGACGGTTATTTCATCTGTAAGCTGTATATAAGCCTCCGTCGGATGTCGCCTGATTATACATCCTTGTAAATCTAAACTTTATGATGATCTCCTGGGTCATCGAGATATGCACTTCCAGACATGGAAGTTTTTTTTTTTACAACTGACCAGGCCGCTCATTCTCACTACTCCTAACATGCATATCATGCATGCCTAGATGTGTGCAAAAAGATAATATGACAAAAACTATAACGAACAGATATTATTCTGTATGTAAGTAGGGCATCCTCCTTGCGGAGAGGCAACATCGCCACCCTTAACGAAAGGAATGCTAGTGTTTTGATAGTAACCCTCTCCATAACCGCCTTTTCAAAAACTTAGTTTTTACTTTTTTTCTCTATAAAATTTGCCTCCCTTCATACTTCCTACAAATAAATTCCCAATTTTATTACTACAAATAATTTTCCACGTAAGATCAGGCGGTAGCAAGATGGAATTACTGGATGATTAATTATTGAAATATTTGACATAAACTATTAAAAAAAAATGTATGATTTAATCACCCAAGAAGAAACAAAGCTCTGAAGACGGACTACAATAATCAATATCCATAAATTCACCTAAAAATCCTAAAAAAAGAAACAAAAACTGTAAAAAATGAAAATCTGGAATCAAAGACCGACCTCTCTCGTTCATAGAAAAGACAACACTAGCTTTGATTCCTCATCCTCCTTTCCCAAAAAATGCTTCTTCAATCAATTCTTAAATTGCTATAGATATTTAGGTGCCTTAGTACTCATCCAAAACATATTCCAATCACGCGGTCTCAAATTAAAAAAATTGTTAGTAATTGTTTTTTTTTAATTTATTAATAAATTATTATTAATATTCTTGCTTATTTTTCTTTTTTGGTTTCAGATATGCCTTAGATAATCTCAAATTTGGAAAAATTGATGTGGGTAGATACCCTGGAGTCGCACAACAGTATGGCATAGATACTTCTTCATTTAGTAAACAGTTGCCAACGTTGGTTATGTTCAAAGACGGAAAAGAAATTGGACGAGCTCCAAAATGGGATGCTAAAGGAAAGCTGGTAAAATTTGTTCTCACTGAGGTAAGTGTCATAGGAAAAATTCGATTTTTAGTTTAAATAAATTCAATTAATTATTAAGATATTAATTAATCGTGAAATGAATGCTTAATATTCTTGTTGAGGATAACTTTCAAAATATTTACTTTTTCCACGACTCTTGGTTTAGTATTTCGCCTTTTTTTGTAATTCAAAATAAAATCCAGGCTAAAGAGGATGGGTCAAGAGTGTGTTGCCAAGACAACTCGCACTCGTGCCAAAATATTACCGTTTTTTCGAGCTAGTTCATTGCTTTTTTCAGAAACTGAGATTAGACACTTCTTACTACGATAGCTTTGCCGATTATGCTTGTTACACTGATTTTTCCTTATTATTACACTGGAAAAATGCCAAGAATTTCAGACGCTGGATGGCGCTTGTGATTTTTTGGTCACTAGCATCAGTTTCCACTGTTGTACATTACCCACAAGCTTAGGTATAGACAGTAATTTCGGCTATGTTTGGCCAACGTCAAATATAAAACAGTTTTTCACTATCAGGAATTAAACAATTAATTTATTTTAATCTAAATTAGGATGACTTAGGTTTTGGTTATTCAAAAACAATAGAACAAAAACTCGAAGAACCTGGAATAAAAACAAATCTAAGAAGGTTATAGTAGAAAAAAAAAACTTCCTTAAACATAACTGTCAAATATATTATTTATATATTTTAAATAATATATATAATTTAATTATAAGCAATAATAATAAATTATGCAAGGTGTAATTGAATGATACATTTTATATTATTTTTATTTTTATTTTAATATTTTGAATTCTAATATGAATTATTCTACATTATAAGATAATGTTTAATAATATAATATATAATTTTTTAAGTAGGCATGGAAAGTTCCTCCATCAGATCGCCTTTGCCCAGTCTTGTACTTAGGAAAAAAAACAGCAAATAATTGGAATAACAAGGCCCAAAGGGAACAAGGGTAATAGACCAAGGAAAACCCCAGGATCCAACCACCTCAGTTCCAGCCAAGGCTGTATCCAGGGAGGGGGCTAGGGGTTTGCCCCCCCCCACCCCTCACCGAATGTTTTTCCAACTCATAAAAACACAACGAAAATGCATATAAACAATTTTTTAATTCGTTTTTTTTTAAGTTTTTTGTATAACCCCCCGCCTTCGAAAAAAACTTCCCCCAAATAACAGAAAAATCCTAGATGCGCCCTTGGTCCCAACATTCCTTTTTATGGTACTTGATACCTACCAAGTGACATATAGCGATCGCAAATTCTGTCGGTCTGTCTGTCTGTCCTGGTTTTGCTAGTTTAGGCACTTCCAGGTAAGCTAGGACGATGATATTTGGCAGGCGTATCAGGAACCAGACCAGATTAAATTAGAAATTGTCGTTTCCCCAATTCAACCATCTGGGGGGGGGGGGGGGCGGTTAAATCGGAAAAATTAGAAAAAAGAGGTATTTTTAACTTACGTCTCAGAGCTCTTATTTTAAATCCCGAACGGATCCGGTGACATTGGGGGGAGTTGGGGGGAACCTAAATTCTTGGAAAACGCCTAGAGTGGAGGGATCAGGATGAAACTTGGTGGGAAAAATAAGCAGAAGTCTTAGATACATGATTGACATAACTGGAACGGATCCGCTCTATTTAGGGGAGTTGGGGGGGGGGGGATTAATTCTGAAAAATAAGAAAAAATGAGTTATTTTTAACTTACGAAGGAGTGATCGGATCTTAATGAAATTTCATATTTAGAAAGACATCGTAACTCAGGCCTCTTGTTTGAAATTCCCACCGGATCCAGCGTCATTGGGGGGAGGGGGGACCGGAAATTTTGGAAAACACTTAAAGTGGACAGATCAGAATGAAACTTGGTGGGAAGAATAAAAACAAGTCCAAGATACGTGACTGACGTAACCGGACCGGATCCGCTCTCTTTGGTGGAGTTCGGGGGGTGGGATTAATTCGGAAAAATTAGAAAAAATGAAATATTTGTAACCTACGAGCAGGTGATCAGATCTGAATGAAATTTGATATTTAGAAGGATCTTGTGCTTTAGAGCTTTTGTTTAAATCTCGACCAGACCCAGTGACATTGGGGGAAGTTGGAGGCGGAAACAGGAATTCTTGGAAAACGTGAAAATTGAGTTATCTTTATCTTACGAATGGGTAATCGGATCTGAATGAAACTTGATATATAGAAGGATCTTATGTCTCAGATGCTCTATTTTCAATTTGAATCGGACCAGGGGACATAGGGGGTTGGAGGGGGGAAACAGAAATCTTAGAAAACGCTTAGAGTGGAGCGGTCGGGATGCAACTTGATGGGAAGAATAAGCACAAGTTATAGATTCGTGGTTGACATAATTGGAACGGATCTGTTCTGTTTGGAGCAGCTGGGGGGTGTTAATTTGGAAAAATGAGAAAAATTGAGGCATTTTAACTTAAGAACGGGTGCCCGGATCTTAATGAACTTTGATATTTATAAGGAACTCACGTCTCAGAGCTCTTATTTCAAATCCCGACCAGATCTGTTGGGCATTGGAGGGAGTTGGAGGGGTGAACCGGAAATCTTGGAAAACACTTAGAGTGGAGAAATCGGGGTGAAACTTGGTGGGTAGAATAAGCAAATGTTTTAGATACATGATTGATGTAACCGTACTGGATCCACTCTCTTAGGGGGAGTTAGGGGGTGGTGTTGAGTGCTTTGGCGAGTTTGGTGCCTCTGGACGTGCTAGGACGATGAAAATTGGTAGGCGTTTCAGGGAGCTGCACAAATTGACTTGATAAAGTCGCTTTTCCCGATTCGACCATCTGGGGGGCTGAAGGGAGAGAAAAAATGAGGTATTTATAACTTGCGATTGGCTGATCGGATCTTAATGAATTTTGATGTTTAGAAGGACCTCGTGACTCAGAGCTCTTATTTTAAATCCCAACCTGCATTAAGCCTCTTATATTCCTTTTAAATCAATCTATTGATTCTTAGAATTTTGCTAGAGCTCCTAGAATATGAGCTCTTGGCTCTTCCGGCCTCGTCATAAGTGCCATATGAGCTCTTAGCTCTTTTTTTTCATTCATTTAACCGTGGTACAGGGTCAACCTACCTGCTTGAACAACTCAAAAAGAATTAAAGCTGTCGTTCCATATTTGAACAGGATTTCAGCGGGTATTAATATCTGACAACTCGTAGAGTCGCCTCTATAATGTATTTTTTTTTTTTTTACCAAAGTTTCTGAGATTTGTTTGCAGTTAAACATTATTCTGGAGTGTCTTTTTTTATGGCTTTAATATAATTTTTAAAAAACGTGTTTTTTATTGGAAATTTTGTGATTTTTTGGTCAAATAGGGATTTAAGGGTTGGCAACTCCTCGGATTTGAGAATTCTTACTTGTAGAATTTTATTTGTTGTTAATCACTAAGTTTGTTTATCTGCGCTGTGCTTTTAGTCAGTTAACTGAATAGATTCAGTTTTATTAAATGTATAATTAACTGAACTGCAGTACCCCTCCCTCCTATTGACATGATAAAAAAAATAGCTCAATCTAAAAGAACGTCGTTTATGATTATTTATTCGTCTTTTTATAGCATTATGACAAGAAATTAACTTTGATTTTCCATTCATCAAGGTGCTGATGTCGTTTAATAAATTAGTTTAAGGCGGTTTTAGTTTTAGCTTTGTTTAATTGGCAGCGCTGAACTATGCATGGGTTTATGTGGTGTATATATTTGTTTTTAAATAAATATGTTTTAATCTAATTTTAATCAGTAAATAAATGCTAGGTGGTCTTTTATAAAAATTAAAATCAATGTACGCTACTATTATTCATTGTTTATTACGACAATATATATATATATATATATATATATATATATATATATATATATATATATATATATATATATATATATATATATATATATATATATATATATATATATATATATATATATATATATATATATATATATATATGTGTGTGTGTGTGTGTGTGTGTGTGTGTGTGTGTGTGTGTGTAACACAAAAAATATCCAACTGCTCTCGTAAGACTTCTTTGTAGGGTTGGCAGGTCAAATTCTTAAACACATTTTAAATTTTTAACAATTTTGAAGATGGTGTCAGGGGCATAATTTTGTCAAAATCCTGGGGAGGGCAAAGTTGGAGGCGATTTTTCCAAGTCAAGTGAGAATGACCAAATGAAAAATGAGCCGTATAGTTCTTTGACCTGACTAAGTGATAGTGACCAAGCGAAAAATTGAAAATGAGCCATATTTTACCATAAGGGCAGAGCCGTTCAACGAGGAGGAGGAGGAAACGGGACAGCTACCCTTGGGCGCCGTGGCTGGGGGCTAGGGGTTTGTCCATTTTGATCAAAATTTCCGCTTCGGTTCGGAATATTTTGCTTTTTGAAGACTATAAAGAAATGTAGGATATGAACAGTTGTTTCTTTTAAAGGAATTGAGTATAAATGTGTATTAACATTTACTGCTTGAATATTATTCTATTATAAAAATATATATATTAATATTGCATGTGTATATTAATTGCATGTTAACATTTTCAGGACAATGTGAAAGTAGCATTTGACCTGAACAATATTTATTCAACTTGCAAGAAAAGTCTGAAGAAGCCAAAAGAAGTTGAAAACAGAGGTCATGCGAAGTCGGAATAAAGCAGTAAAAAGTGCCATGGCGGTGTGTATATGATCTGAAAAATGGTTTTTAGCTTCAGTGACTCAGAAATTTCAGAACATTCGAAGTTATTTTGTGCTCGGCTATTCATTCTTGGAAATTCTAAGCGGCATATTTATTTCACATATAAGTGCAATGCTAAGTATTTAATTTATCATTTAGTTTTTTTTTTTTTTTGAAGTGGCAGAGCGCAAAGCGGAAACTTTCGGGCAGAGTGAAACGCTGTTTTGAAAATTAGATGTAAATGAGACATCAAGTTTTATTCTTCTTTTAAGATTTTTCTTTTATATCCTTAATGTTGTTCGTCAAGTCGCATAAAAATTGAATCCTTGGTTTTAACTTTTCAATTTGAACTGATCCCGATCTAGAAAACATTTTTAATCTGTAGAAAATTTAAATTGTCAACTATTCTTTTTTCAAGTCATCTCAATTAAAATTAGTAAAAAATCGAAGAATAAGTTTTTTCCTTTTTTGTGATTTTTTTCTTGGGTGCTATTAATTTTCATTTAATTTTTATTTTAAAGCCTTCGTCTGTTGTGAAAAATTCTAGGGATCTTAATGAGGCCTTAATTTTTTTTAAATCCAGTTTTACTTGTTTTTTTGTTTTTTTCAAAAAATTTGTGTTTCAATAGCCACTGTGGAGATTCAATGAATGTTTTCATTTTTTTCTTTTTTTTTAATCTTGTTTATAATTCTGGTTGCTAATTTAACTATTCTAAAATTAATTTTCATACATTTTGGCGCAAGTGGTTCTTATTATATTATTTAAGCATTTATTTTTATATTTTACTTTTTTCTGCTGTATTGAACAAACAGCTTTTCCTCTATACTTTTGATATCTATTAATTATTTGCTCATTCTTTCACTTAAATCTGTCATTTATCTATATAGCCTGGCCAAATGTGCTTGTTTCTAGACCCTTTTTTCCCTTTTGAAAGAAAATGTTACCACTAGGACAGTTGAACCAAACGACATTAAATCTAATTCATGACTTCATTTTGCTTACCAGCTCACCATAATTGTCATTTTACTTACCTTATCTTGCCAGCTTTCAGTTTACTTTGTTTTCTCTTTTTGAGGATGCAGCCTGAGAAGGAAAGGCACTCTAAGCCAAAAACGAGACCATCTAAAAAAAAAAATCAGAAATCAAATAGAGGAGCATCAGCAATTTAAATCTACGACATATAAAACAACATCTTTAAATTCAGAAAAAAAAATTTCTTTTAATGAACTCGTGTTTCTTTAAGACAGCAGCTAATTTTATTCTTACTCCTGGAAGACGTTTGAATTTTTTCTATGATTTTGGGTAGCTGAATAAGAGGAAATATCATGTTGCAGACCTAGCCCCCCCCCCAAAAAAAAGAGCAACTCAAAGTGGAAATTGTATTTTTTGATACTTCCTATTAATGCCGTATCAAGAAGAGGGGGGGGGTATTACCGGGTTTGACTAAAATCTTTGGGATTTGATAGTTTTTCATTTTGTATATGTAAAGCAGAAGTCCTATTTTCAAAATGTTCGATTTTTTTGGCCATAACTGAATCTTGTAGTCAATTTTCGTCCTTCGCAATTGATAATGAATAATTAGACTGTAGTTACTCAAAATGAGAGAACTCAAATTTTCCGGAGTCACCCAACGGAAACTTTTGCACTTTCAGAATTAAAATCCTGCAAAAAAAAACTTAAAAATCACCCCATCCTTTGTAAACTTAAAAACTAAAAATAAAGGTTATTAAAATGACTTTGTCCTTAAAGAGCCATAATTTCTTCCCTTTAAGCCTCGAGCCAATTTAAATCTTAATATACTGATTATCCCCCTCTCCTAAAACGGTCTTGGATTTGTTTGCTCTTTTTGCGATCTTGTGTAATTGATTAGGAGGAAATGTTTGGTTGGAGGACGAACCCACTTTAAATATTCTATGATGTTAACTTTTCTGAGAATTCTGGAATCGCCGAAGAATTATTTATTTCCTTACTAAAAACTATCGAAGAAATTCGGGATTTCAAGTTCAATTTTTATCTTCATTTTTAATGCCTTAAACGGTAAAAAAAAAACCTCATTGCGTTTACATTTTCCTTGTTTTAAAGCCTTAAAAAAAAGTGTAAATTGTTTGTTGTTGTTTTTTTTTTCAGTTCACCGCCATTGAGTAGTATTTCATGTAGTTTTGTCCTTTTGTGTTTGGTTTTGGTTCTATTTTTCAGTTTTTACCTATTTTTTAAGTTTGCTAAAATTTTTAAGTCAGTTTTGTGATCTCAGTAATAAAAGTGCTTTGTCCCATGATTATATGCTAAAGAGTGATGTGGGCACAATGTATTATATATTTATTTTTCGTTTGAACCAGGGCTCTCTGTATCGAAGGAGTTGACGTAGAAACTTCGAAAAGGGCTCATTCGATCGGAAATTGAAAGAGCTAGTGCTCTTTTTAATATTTGAAAGTGATTGGAGGGCAACTAACGCCTCTCCCACGCCCACCATTTCCCCAACACATTCAATCAAAATTCTAAGGTAGCCATTTTCTTCAACGTAGTTGAAAAATACGGGGATTATGACTTTGAGGATGACAACTTCCAATAGCCCTCAGGTCAAGGGTTGTAAGTTATGCCCTGGGGGTATTTAAGGTTTATGTAGAAAGGCTGATCGTATAAACTTCGGAGGGGGCTCGTTGGATTCGTAATCAGAAGTTTCAGTGCCCTTTTTGAGATTCAGAGTGATCGGAGGGTGGAACTCCCCCCCCCCCCGCACACACACACACCTCGTGTTTTCTCGAAATGCATGTGATAGAAATTTTGAGATGGCCATTTGCTGTCGTAGAAACTTCGAAAAGAGCTCATTCGATTGAAAATGGAAAGTGCTAGCGCTCTTTGTAATAGTCAAAAGGATTGGAGGGCAACTAATCCCCCTTCCGAGCCCACCATTTCCCCAAACACATCCAATCAAAATTTTTAGATAGCCATTTTGTTCAATATAATTGAACGTTCGGAAATTATGTCTTTAAGGATGACAACCCCACCACTGCTGTCAGGGCAAAGGTTATAACTTATGCCCTGGAGGCATACAAGGTATAAACAGGGTGTCCCAGAAGTCGCGTACCATGTAGATCTATATAAAAACAAATATGAATATAAATGAATATCAATTTTATTAATCAAAATCACAATAGATGCTCAAACTGTTCACCTTCAGCTTGAATATATGCATCGATTCTCTTTATAAAACTATCTTTTACTCTAATGAGGGTTTCAATGGTGATTTTTTGGCATTCAGTTATTATCGCATCTTTCAAATCATCAAGAGTGCGTGGACGATTCTGGGAAACTACAGATTTAAGATGTCCCCAAAGGAAATAGTCAAGAGGCGATAGATCTGGTGATTGGGGTGGCCATTCCACGGGACCTCTTCGCCTAATCCATCTTTCTGGAAAATTTTTATTCAGGTAGTCACGCACACAAATAGCAAAGTGTGGTGAAGCTCCATCTTGCTGAAATAAGAGGTTTTGTCGTCTAATTACAGGAATATTTTCTAGGTATTCAAACAGGAAGGTCTGTAAAAGCTCTAAATAAGTTTCTCCTGTGACATTGCTAGTATTGAAAAAATAAGGACCAACGATTTCCTCCTCGCATATTCCAGTCCAGATCATTATCTTAGGTTTGGTCTGATGATGACCCTCCTCATGCCAGTTAGGATTTACTTCTGGCCAATAGCGCATATTGTGACGGTTTACTTGCCCATTTAAATGAAAAATTGCTTCATCATTAAATAATATTGAAGAATCTAGGTGATCACGCACCCATTCCCAAAACTCTAATCGTCTATCTGTGTCATCACCATGTAGAGCTTGTACAAGATGCACTTTGTACGGGTGAAATTTCTGTGTTTTAAGAATACGATGTACTGATGATTTGCTAATCGTAAGCTCCTGGCTTATTTTCCTTACTGATTTCACGAGGCTTCTAGCAATATTCGCCAAAACCATAGTTGATGTTTCCTCATCAGTTGCACTCTTTCGTCGACCACATCTCTCACGGTCAGCAACTGAACCTGTTTCTTGGAAACGTTTGATCAAACAGCAGACAGTGGTATGTTTCAATTGTTTTTCTCGCTCGGGATGAGTGCGGTTGAATTCTTCAGCTACCGAGCGGTATGTAGTCCCATCTATCAATTTAACTCTTTCTTGAAATTTTAATTTCTCGCCCATATTGAATAAAGTCTGAAACAAAAAAAATATATATGAATATAATATAAATATATAATATAAAAAATATAATATAAAATATATATTATATATATATATATATATATATATATATATATATATATATATATATATATATATATATATATATATATATATATATATAATGAGCCCCCGGAATGGGCTCATTTGATTGGAAATAAGATGTTTTAGTGCCTTTTTAAGATTCAGAGGTTGAATACCCCCTCCCCTCCTACACCTCGTATTTTGCCGAAATGCATCTGATAGAAATTTTGAGATGGCTATATATTGTCGTAGATACTGGTAAAAGAGCTAATTTGATTAGAAATTGAAAGGGCTAGTGCTCTTTAATAGGCGAAAGTTATTCAAGGGCAACTAACCCAACTCCCACAACCACCATTTTCCCAGACACATCCAATCAAAATTTTGTGATAGCCATTTTACTCAACGTAATTGAAAGGCCCGTAAATTATGTCTTTGAAAATGACAACCCCCACAGCCCTCAGGGCTAGGATTGTAAGTTATGCCCCCGGGGCATATAAGGTACATATAGAAAGGGTGATTGTATAAACTTTTGAGGGGGCACAATGGATTGGTAATCAGAAGTTCTAAAAAAAAAAGAAAAAAGTAAAGAATATGGAATTAGACCACCTACCGGTGGTGCTGATCTCGTTTCTTGGCCCTTCAGCCAGGAAGGGCAATGGGGGGCTGGGGGCCAGCCATCCTGTAGTCACGCCACTGACCCCCGTCCCAAACTAAATAATTGGGTACACTAGGATTCGAACCCTCGCCCTCTCAGACTAAAGATTTTCCCACAATGTATCTGTTAGAAATTTTGAGATGGCCATTTGTTGTCGAAGAAGCTTCGAAAACGGCTCATTCAATTGGAAAATGAAAGGGCCAGTGCCCTTTTTAATAGTCGAAAGGATTGGAGGGCAACTAATCCCCCTCCCTCGTCACCATTTCCCTAAATACATCCAATAAAAAATTTGAAATAGCCATTTTGTTCAACGTAATTGAAAGGTCCGGAAATTATGTCTGAGGATGACAAAAGGCGGATACCCCCCCCCCAAACCTCGTATTTTCCTGAAATGTATCTGATAGAAATTTTGAGATGGCCGTTTTTTGTTACAGATACTTTGGAAAATGCTCATTCGATTGGAAAATGAAAGGACTTGTGCCCTTTTGATTAGTCAAAAGCGATTGGAGGGTAATATTTTTCAGGTCAACTTCAGAAGCTATAAAATTAAAGAATATTATTTGCGTCAGGATTAAAAATTGTTGAGATTGTTATTGACTTTGGATTGTTATAGAAGAAAACTAAAAAGATATACAATATTATTTTTTGAATGAAAAAGACTATGTCAATTAAAAACGAACAGAAATTAATTTTAAAAAAAAATCCAAAAGATGAGTTTTCAAAGAAAAGTAAAGAGCTCCATTAAGCCAAGAATGATCAAAAAGAGTCAAATAATCTTCCAATCTTAAAACTACTGCAAATCAGCATCAAAAAATAAATGAGATTCAAAACGAACAGAAATTACAATAAATAGCCGAGTCAAACTCAAAACGAGACAAAGTTAACATGAGTAGGGCTGATAACCCCTATGCCTTCTCAAGACCAGAACACAATTTGCACTTTATTCAAAACAAAATATATTTGAAATGTTTTCACCTTTTTTACTTTCATAAATGAAAAATTATCAAACCTTAAGGAAGAAATGTCAGTATAGGTCAATTATACTAACAATCCACGGTCATTTGTTTGTTTGTTTTTTTTTTCACTAAAGCACAAATTATGTTTTGGTCTTGAGAAGGCATAGGGATTATCAGCCCTACTCATGTTAATTTTTGCTTGCTTTGAGTTTGAATCGGCTATTTATTTTAATTTCTGTTCGTTCTGAGTTTCATTTATTTATTGATAGTGATTAGTGGTAGTTTTACGCTTTGAAGATTATTTGACTTTATTTTTGCTCATTCTTGGCTGAATGGAGCTCTTTTCTTTTCTTTGAAAAACTTGTCTTGTAGAAAAAGTTTTAAATTTAATACTATCGAAAAAACGACGCGAAAAGGGTCACCATTTCCCAGTAACTTGTGAAGAAGGTAAAGTATTCGCAAAAACTGCTCCATTTATATGTGTTTTTGTTTTAATAATCTATGCAAGGACAAATTAGTAATATCAGCACGAGTGGGTGATAATTCGTGTAAGGTTGAGTAATAACTGTCTCATGTCGTAATTTGCCTTTAGAAGTGAAAAAAAGCTTTAGTTATTAGACATTGAAGCCAGTAATAGGGGTGAAGAGATAAAGGTAAAAATGAGTGGGAGGTGGGGGGGGGTTTGAAACGAGTTTTTCTTTGGTCTATAAACGTCGTATTTTTAGCTTTTTAAGAGATAAATTTTGTGAATGTATTGTCCAAAATGTGCCGATGTTTTAACAGTTCGGACGTAAATGTTGGCCTTTAAGGTAGCCCTTACATGCCCCTGTCCTTTAGGTGAATGTCTTAACCTAGAATCTCAGTTTAATTTTAAACCTGCGGCGATTCAATATGATCTTCGCTGTCTTTTATCTTCCCACCATGGACTTCGTTGTCCATTGTTTTCATTTGTGAATCGCTGTGATACTTTTGTCGCATGTCTTGTAACCAAAGATCTCGATGTACTTCATTTTTGTTCATCATTATCCCAAACATTTTTCCCTCTGCTTTTTGCTTTATCGTTCGGATTCATCCACCATCTTATAAAATTCCTTATATTATATTTCATAACTTCTTTTGCAGCTTCGTCTAGCATTTAAACTTTTGTTTTAATTACGTTGTTATATAATTCAGTTAAAACCTGGCATTTTTCATTGTATTCCCTCTGAAATATCTAAATTACATATTAGTATAATTATGTGTTATTCTTTCAGCAATTTCGATTGAATTAAAGAATTTCAATTTCTCCTTTCTGTTTATCCTTCACATATGCTAAAATAATACGTTGATTTTGTACTAAATTTCCCCGTTATTCCCTGTATTTTCAACTTAATAATTTCAGGCATTCGCGAGATGTTGTAGATAAGGTCTTTTGACAACCCGGATGTATTATGCCGTTTTGAAAAACGATGCAGTTAAACTCTTGGATTTATTTCAATATCGGTAGTAGTGACAGGACTGCTAGAAGTAGTCACAGTTGCAAGCAATTGCAGTCACGAGATGTCGCATTCGTAGTCTCAACAAGTCGCACTCGTAAGCAGTTTACAAATATTCGCAACCGAAGGAATAGCGTATAGTCAAAAATAGGCTAAGTCATAGGTAGTTACATTAGTAAATAAAAGTAGTCACAGTCACAAGTAGTCGCAATTGCAAGTAGTCACATTTGCAATCAGTCATAGTCGCAGTGCAGTCACAGTAGTGGAAGCAATGGTGGTCTGGAAATTTTCAAGTCAATACCCTTAGCCTCTCCTAAGATATTGCAGATATGCCCTTTTGATAATCTAAATAATTTAGTTTAGCATTTCCATAAAATTTCCTTGAAGTTTCACCTCATTATCCTTAGCCTTTTCTGACAGATCCAGAATCAAATACTTCCCAAGGATAAATCCTTATCTAATAAGATAAGGGTAGGAAGGTAATGAAGCAGCAGATTAGGGTAGATTGTATGGAGGAAAACCGTTTGAAAAATTTGTTGGAAAGTGAACAGATGCAGAAAAGGGCGGAGGAATGCATATATATACTGGGAGAAGGGAAGTTAGAAGAAGCCGTGCAAGAAATATCAAAGGAAGTATTCCAGAAATGCAGTGGGATATCAAATAACAAGGAGAGGGTGAGAAATATAAACGAATTCTTTGATGAGGATTGTCGGAGGCTGAAAGTAAACCTTATTCAACTTCTCAGGAAAGTGAAAGGAGCACTAAATGACCAGGAAATGAATAAACACTTATCGGAGTACCGAACAGAGAGAAAAATCTACAAGAGGTTATTAAAAATGAGAAAAAAACAAGTAGAAGAGATTAGGGCTATAAAGATCAGCGAGGAATACTTGTCAAAAGACCCAAAACAGTTTTGGAGTGAAGTAAGGCGGGAATTCAAGGCCAACGACAAACTCATACCTCCAGCTGAGTCGTGGAAAACATACCTGGAGCAGGACACTAGAAAAAGGGAGCAATATGGAGACGGTATAGGGAGTTTAGTAGAGGAGCTACGAGAGCAGAATGGTTTCCCCTTAAGACAAGAGGATTATAGTCTATTAGAACCGATTAAGGTAGAGGAAGTTTGTGCAAGCCTAAAAGGAATGAAGGGATCTTCGGCGCCGGGGGTGGATGGAATACCAGCAAAGATTTGGAAAATGGGGAAAACAGTTCTAGTACCAGTTTTAGCAGCAGTTTTCAGTTTTGTGACTGAAAATAGGAAATGGCCTGACCAGTGGAATGTGTCAGTAGGAATACCAATTTTCAAAAAAGGTAACAGATAGGATCATAGTAATTATAGAATAATTAGTTTAGGAAATGTGATGAGTAAGATTTTCTGCAAGGTTATAGACTCAAGATTAGGGAAGTGGTTGGAGGTAAAGGAACTGCTATCCCCTTTTCAGGAAGGGTTTAGAAAAAATCATAGTGCAGTAGATCATATTTTTACTTTGAGAAGTATGGTAGAGAAGTATAGGAAAGGAAAAGGGGGGAGGTTATATGCAGCGTTTTTAGACCTGAAAGGAGCATATGATAATGTCGATAGGAACCTGTTAATGTTAAACCTGTTATCTTTAGGACTGCCTCATTATTTCGTATTGCTGCTGTGCGAAATGTATAAATACGTGAAGTTAGTAGTGAAAGTCGCGGGAAAGTGCTCAACTCCGGTGCAATCTTTATTGGGACTAAAGCAGGGATGTGTGCTGTCACCAAAATTGTTTAGCCTCTATTTAAATGATGCCAATGAATTTTTCGCTAAGAATAATGCACCGATGTTATCGATAGATTTGCTTAAACTGTGCTTACTACTATTTGCTGACGACATCGTATTACTGGCTGAAACAAAGGAGAAACTGCAACAATTATTAGAGATTACGGAGGTTTATTTGGAAGAGAAGAAGTTAATCCTGAATACATCGAAGTCAGTGGTGATGGTATTTGGTCGTAAAGCCATGGAAAGTGAAGATGTGAATTTTTTCTTTAAAGGTGAAACTATACCAGTGAATAATGAATTTGTTTATCTTGGGGTAAAGTTTACTAGTAATGGGAAATTCAGTGGGCATCTGGATCTAGCGAATGCAAGGGGGAGGTATATTAGCGGTGAAATAGCGAGGAGTAGTCTTAGACGGGTGAGAGATATTAGAGTACATAAGAGGATTTGGACAAGTAAGATAGTACCGGCGTTGCATTATGGAGCAGAGATCTGGGGCTATCGGAAAGGTCCAAAACTTGAGGTGGTTATGATGAGATATTATAAGAGGATGTTAGGACTATGGGATTCGTTTAGTAATTTGGTAATCCAGGGGGATTTAGGGCTAGTATCGCTGCGATCTATGAGGCTAGTGACCATGGTGAGATATTGGGTTAGGATACTGGGTATGCAGAGATTTACGGTAGCAAAGGCAGCATACTTAGAGGCGTTGAGACAGAATAGTAAAACAGGGTGGCCGGCCGAGATTAAGGACATCTTAGACAAGTGTGGATTAGGAGAATGGTGGAATGAAGGAAAGGGGATTATGGGTATGGAGGAAATAGTAATAAGGGAGGTACAAGAGAGATTGAAGAATCAAGAAATACAGATATGGTGGGCAAGTCTGGATCGTTCAGGGTCGTTAAAATTTTATAAACAGATAAAGAGGAGTTGGGGGGAGGAGGTATTTTGGAAGGTTGGGTTAAGTAGAGAGGATTTGAAGGCGTATTTGGATTGGAGGGGAAATGGATTTTTGATTGGGGAGAAAAGAAAGTATCAAGGGAGAAAAGGGGAGAAGGTAGTATCTATTGCTTGTCCTATGTGCGGATCTCAGGATGAAAGTTTAATACATTTTGTGTGTGAATGTGTCGAATTGAATGATTGGAGGCGTGAGATGTATGGTAAAGAAAAATTGAATGAGATATGGATGGTAGATAGAATGAATGATACAAATTTCCTGAGTATCAAAAGGATAGCAAGGTTTGTCAGGATTGCAGAGGTGCATCGGGAGCGTTTTCTTTAAATAGTTTTAATTTAATGTAGTTAATTTGTTGTTTGTGTATTATGTAATTTTCCTATGGCCCACGGGCTTTTTTTTCTGGAATAATTTATTATTAATTATTATTATAAGACATAATATGAATTATTATTATAAGTCACAAAGACAGCGAGTCTTAATAATTTGAGGCCTAGATCTGGAGAATTTCCTAAGCAAATCCTTTCTTCTCTCCACGTTCCCGGAATAGAATTACACTAAATCTCCTCCGTTGAATCCTAGTTGAGAGTCAACTTTTTCCCATCAAGATTGGAAGTGCTCTCTCTTTCCCGTTATATGATACAAAACACAAGAATTTCTTTTTCTCTTCTTTTTTTTCTCTCTCTTTCAATCGGGAAAGCGGAAGATTTATGGGACGACCAATTAAGCGTGGGGGTCCTTGGCAATATTTTTAGAATAGGTTGTTAAGAGTGAAATTATTATTAATAAAGGGGAAAAGTCCGTTAATCCTTAGTAAGAAGAAAAGTTTTTATGATTAACTTATTTTGTCGTTAGTTTAGATATTTTCGCGCTGTATTCTGTTTCTGTGCGTGCTTGTAATTTGTACTGTTGTTTAATTTTCTTGCTTGTGTGTTATTTATTTATATTGTTGTGTGTATATGGCCCTTAGGCTTTTGAAATACACTTATCTATCTATCTATCTATCTATCTATATGCAAACAAAGGACAAATTGCATAATTCACAATTCATACCCCGAGGCTGTGTGGGGGCAGGGGACTCCCAGAGGCAAAGTTATGAGACCTTTTGACTATCTTGAACAAAGCAACAATTTCATATATTTGATGGTTTCAACTTAATACGCACAGCCATTACTGAGGTATAGCTATTACGCCCTTTTGACAGTCACCATGCACATAATGTGTTTTGATTTTTTTTTCAACATCCCCCTCATTTTTCGGAAAGTAGTCGTAGTTGCAGTCACAGTCGCAAGTATTCGTAATAACAAGTGGTTATAGTTGCACGCAGTCAAAATTGCAAGTAGTCGCCGTCCAAAGTCATCTTAATCGCAGCAGCAGGTACAGGTGGTTGCAGTTGTAGTCACAGTAGCAGTTGTAGTAGAAATAACTCTGAAAGTTTCAAGTTCATACCCTCATCCGTTCCTAATATATTACAGATACGCCTTTTTGGTTACTTGGATGCAAATAGTGTGTTTTGATTAACAAACATGAACCTCAACATTGCCCAAAATTTAGCCTCAATACCCTTAGCCTTTTCGGAGACATCCTGATCAAGCTTTCCCCCATTTCCCAGTGATAAACTATGCATGCAAAAAATGGACAAATTGCATAATTTACCTTCCTTGTTCCGGGGGTTGTGGGGGAAATGATATCCCCGGATGCATATTTGTTAAACTTTTTGACTATTTTGAACAAAATGGTTTTTCTCAAATTTTTATCATTAAGAGGATGATATCTAAACTTGCAACGGTTGAAATTTACGCTAGTGTCGAAAAAAAAATGAATAACATAAAAAAAACACGACTGGTGTAGTATTTGGTGTTTCTTTACAGTTCTGCAGCGTAATAATACGGCAGAATTAGCGTTGTAATAAGTGTCTGATCTCACTTTCTGAAAAAAACGCAGTTACGAAGCTTTAAAAAAACCAAGAAAGAAGAATGCTAGATGGCGTTTAAGATTTTTTTTTATTGACGATAGTGCAATTTCTAGCATTATAAGTTGTTCATTTTCTTTGGTGTCTGTTCTATGAATTATTTTATATAATCGTGAAACTATTATAAGGAGATTGGCGTTCAAAATCTTCACCACGCCTCTTTTTTATAAATTTGAGTTATTAAATTATTATAAATCTGATCGTCTTTAATCACTACTATTCATTCATTGACTAAGAATATTTGTTATTTGTCCAGACAGCAATATGAGTTTTTACACCCCACCTTTCTTCAAACAATAATGTTAGTGAAAAAAAAAAATGAATCCCATGGGTCTGAGAGCAACCTTCTTAGACGCATACTCAGAATACATTGGACTGACAAGATTACGAACGCTTTCATTCACAAAAATACAATAAAGCCATCAGTGACCGGCAAAATTACAAGTAGTCGATGGTGCTATTGGAGTCGCATGGACGAAGACTGTCTCCCTGACGATGTTTTTGTCCCTGATAATGTTTTGTGCTGGGTCCCTCCCGATATCAGAAGGGCTGGCGATAAAAAGTAACGCAAGTCCAGTGTCTGGAGAATGATGCTACGCTGTTTAGATCGCCAATGGAAGATCTTCGGTCGCCAGCCATGGAGGGATCATCGTGGAGATGTATTGTTGTCATTTTATGTTTCAGTCATCATGGGAAGACCTTAGTAAGTACGTAATATCAATCTACGACTAAAAGCACAAATAATCCTCATTGACCCGGGGTCTTAGCTGATATCGGGAGGGATCATCGTGGATATGCGTTTTTGTCACCTTATGTGTCAGTCAGCATTGGAAGACCTTGTACGTAATATCAATCTACGACTAAAAGCAAAAATAATCCTCGTTGACCCGGGGCGAAGTACCGGACCTCTCGATAATTAGCCAAATCTTATATTTTTTGCCTAACTGAGCTATAAAAGATATGTTTCCATAGTGATATAAATATATATTTTACCGTTCAAAACAAAAAAAAATGCTATGATGTTTAGGTCGTAATGGAAGATCTTCGGTCGCAAGCCATGGAGGGATCGTCATGGAGATGTATTTTTGTCACTTAATGTGTCAGTCAGCATGGAAGACCTTAGTAAGTACGTAATATCAATCTACGACTAAAAGCACAAATAATCCTCATTGACCCGGGGCGAAGTACCGGACCTCTCGATAATTAGCCAAATCTTATATTTTTTGCCTAACTGAGCTATAAAAGATATGTTTCCATAGTGATATAAATATATATTTTACCGTTCAAAACAAAAAAACATGCTATGATGTTTAGGTCGTAATGGAAGATCTTCGGTCGCAAGCCATGGAGGGATCGTCATGGAGATGTATTTTTGTCACTTAATGTGTCAGTCAGCATGGAAGACCTTAGTAAGTACGTAATATCAATCTACGACTAAAAGCACAAATAATCCTCATTGACCCGGGGTCATAGCTGGTATCTGGAGGGATCATCGTGGATTTGCGTTGTTGTCACCTTATGTGTCAGTTAGCATGGGAAGACCTTAGTAAGTACAAAATATCAATCTACTACTAAAAGCAAAAATAATCCTCGTTGACCCGGGGCGAAGTACCGGACCCCTCGATAATTAGCCAAATCTTTTATTTGTTGCCTAACTGAGCTATAAAAAAATTTTTCCGTAGTGATTTAAATACATATTTTACCGTTCAAAACAAACAAATCAATAAAATTAAAAAATATTTTCAATGCGAAATTTTATTAGCGGTATTAGTTGTTTAATTTTTTCTATATTTTTATAAGCTATTTCAGCGTTAAAATTATCCCACGTTTTTACTCTCAGCCTATCGTTTTATTCAGCGCATTTATCAGTTTGTTAAATTATTAAATTGATACTCCTTAGGAGGGAGTCAAGAGGGAAGCTTTGAATAGAATGGGACAAAAGAGGAGCGTTTGCAGCTGCGATGGGATCAGGTGGCCTAGTGCTGCAATGAGTCGTTAGTAGTAGTATTATTATCTGTGTTGATTTACTACTCAAATTCTTGGTTCATTAAATTCTCCGAAGAATCATCAGCAAACTCTACTTTCGACGGTTTTTAAGCGCAGCAAGACTCTCTGACTTTTTGAGTAGAATTATGTAAATATTTAAACTAAATAAAGACTTAGAATGAATAAGTGTAAATTAAACTTAAATTCTCTATAATTTACAATTCGAAACTATCTTCTCTAGGTGCGTTTGTACGCTATGAAACAGCTAAATTATTAAATCTAAAGAGCAGAAGTAACTTATAAGAATAGAAACCGGCTCTAGTGGAGGCAAAATAAAACCATGAATCTTCAAAACCAAACCTAGGAAGTAAAATAAAGTACATACATTGAAAGGATTATTACCTTAATGTTGTTACCAAGTTGTATATCATGAGCTGAGAGCGAAATCATCCTACTGTTCGAGAATTTAATCCGAGAAAAAAAAATCGGAGATTTTGACAGCTCCTTAGTTAACTTAATAACTTTATATCAGCCTAATTTGTGCTTTGGCTGTTTGACGAAACAAATAAGCAGAATAAGATAATTTATTCCTAGGATAGCCTCTCAGCTCATGATATGCAACTTAGTAACGACATTAAAGTAATAATCCTTTCAATGTATGTACTTTATTTGGTCAATGTTGGTATTACCGGAACAATTTTTTGAGGGGTCATGAAACTATTGTTAATAGATGCATTTTGACTTTTTGAACATCTTTTCTCTCTTGTAAAACTACCGCAAACCTAACCTAACAAAAATTGTCTCTAAAAGCCACAGAGCAATTTTCGGTCTTAAAACGTTAGCGATTTCAAATTTCCGATCAACGAAAACGGAAATGATTGCAATTCTATATGTATAAATACAAGAATATTTGGGCCGGAATAACTCCATAACGGCGAGTTTGCGGTAGTTTTGCAAGAGAGAAAAGAAGTTCAAAAAGTCAAAATGCATCTATTAACAATAGTTTCATGACCCCAAAAAAAATGTTCTGGTAATACCAACATTGACCTTTTATTTTACTTCCTAGATTTGGTTTTGAGGGTTTTAGAGTTCAAAACACTGGAAGGCAATAATTATGCGAGTGATGCAAATTTACAAGATTCGAAGGTTTGCACCAAACAATTTCCCATTTATGACTGCCAAATGTATGAGCTGCCACCAAATTGAGACAAAGAACAGCAGCTCCCCTAAAATTCGTCTTAATACACTTAGTTTTAGTAGCAGTCACAACAGTAATAGTAGTAGCAGTAGAATTAATATTAGAGAACTTAGTTTTAGTGGCAGTATTAGTAGCAATAGTAGTGCTATGGATAGAAGTAGTAGCGATAGGATGTAAATGTTGTCTTTTAGTTAGTTCATCCCCCACAACAAGCCCGGTAAGTTTCAACTTAACACACTAAACTACCTTAAGATATTGCAGATACGCCCATTTGACGACTTGCAGACATACGGCGTATTGTGATTCAGTTAACCTTCCCTCTCAAAATTCCTCGAAAATTTCACCTTCATAACCTTAGGCATAGTTGTAATAGTAGCAGTATTAATAGTAATAGCACTAGAAGCAGCATTAGTATTAACGTATTGCCTTCGGCCAGTTGAACATTCCTCTCATCAAGTCCTGGAAGTTGCAATTTAATTTAATTAGCCGTCACTTTGACGTTGCTGATATTTCATTTAGATAACTTGTATATACATATATTTCTGTAAGTTTTCATCTTAGCCTTACAAGCAGTTGTCACAGAAGCAGTAGTAGTAGTAAATGAGCATCGATAGTAATATTAGTAGTATCGTGCATATATTGCCTTTTGGTCAATTGATCTTCCCTTTTAAGTATTCTCTATAAGTACCAAATTAATGCCCAAGTCTATTGTTTAGATACACTCTTTTGATAACGTATATGCACATAGTGTCTTTTGATTTAGTTCAAATTTCCTTTCAATATTTTAATGTAGTATTGCAGTAGTAGTAGCAGTAGTGGTAAGTAGTAATAGTAGTAGCGCGGAAATATTGCCTTTTTGGTCAATTGATCATCTCCCTTGTCATTCGATAAAAGCTCTGAATTAATATACTCAGTCATTCCTAAGTTACGCCTTTTTGGGAACACGTTTACACATAACGTGTTTTGATCACTCATCAACACTCATCTCAACATTCTCTGAATGGCTCACCCGAATGCCCTTTGTCTTTTTGGAAATTAAAGATCAAACGTGTATACCTTTTTCATTAGCATATACTACATGTAAACAATGAACAAATTGTCTAGCTAACAGCCTTTGTCTTGAAAGTTGTTGAGGGGGGAGGGTTGAAATCCCCAAAAGCATAATTACTGAACCTTTCAACAATTCTGAAGAAAGTGGGTGTCTAAAAACGTTGATATTTGTTTTGGAAAATGACGGGCGGGGGGGGAGGGGTGCTGGTTCCCCTTAAGTCACTTTTGACTCTTAAAAAGGGGACTATAAATTTCAATTTTCAATCAAATGAGCCCTACCTGAAGTTTATACAACCAACCATTCCATAAAAACCTTATATCCCCCAGGGGTCTGGTGGGTTGTGTCAACTCTGGAGGCTTTGTTAAATGTTCTTTACACTATTTTTAACAAAGCTGCTATCTCACAATTTCGATCAGATGCATTTGGGAAAAAGGGGACGTCACAGGGGGGGGGAATATAGTTGGCCTCCAGTACTTTTGAATCTCAAAAGGGAACTAGAACTATCAATTTCCAATCAAATGAGCCTCCTCTAAAGTTTATACGACCACCCCTTCCATAAAAACCTTATATGCCCTGGGGCATAACTTACAACGATTGTTACGAGCTTCGGAGGGGTTATTTCAACCCGGGGGACTTGTTATATGATTTTTAGACTATTTTGAACAAAATTACTACCTCAGAATGTCTATCGGATGCATTTGGTGAAAAACGGACGCGGGGGAGGCGGGCTAGGTACCCTCTGCTCATTTTTACTATTAAAAAGGGCAAAAGGACTTCTAATTTCCAACTGAATAAGCTCCCTCCAAAGTATATACGACCACTCCTCCCATAAGACCCTTAAATGTTAACAATGGGAAACTAGTATAACTTACTGTCCTTGCCCTGAGGGTTATGTGGTGGGGGGGGGGGGTGTGCTCTCCAAAGATATAATCACTGGGCCTTTCAGATACGCTGCATAAACTTGCCATCTCACAATTTTGATTAGATATGTTGGGGGAAATGATGGTTGCATGGAGGGGCTGGTTGCCCTCCAATACCTTTCGACAATTAAAAAGGGCACTAAAACTTTCGATTTCCAATCGAATGAGCCCCATTCAATGTTTCTCTGACAACTCCTCTTATACTAAGAGCCCTAGTCTGAAAAAAGTAAATAAATAAATAATATAATGTGCCCACATCGCCCTTTACTTAGGCAGCACTATTGCGCTGCCTATGATAATTTTCCTAAAATATTATGCAAGACAGACAAATTTAAAATAGAGTGCCCGTCAAACGCAAAGACAAACACGAATCCCTGTTTAGTTCAAGAATCTTTTAAAGGAAAGTTGAATTATAGCAGATTTTACAATTTACCTAAAGAGCATTGACAGAGAGGCATCAAAAGAACAGTAGCATATACTCTTTCAGAAGAATAAGGGGAAAATAAGTTATTCCCTTTCCCCAAACACTGAAGTTCAATTAAATAGGATGAGAGAGGAGGGCTCCAGACACGTCACCCCAAAATCTTCAGATTTATACAATTGCTCCTATATCCCTTATATTTTTGAAATCAACCCCCGCCCCTCTCGAAAAGAAACTCGAACACGTACCTGGTGTTATAGTCTGCAAAGAGTTTTAACTCCGTGGCGTTTTGCGAAAAGGGCCTAAGTCCACTTTTTTCCAAAAATGAGTTAAGCAGATGGTTCGAAATAGCTGGAATAGATATATCGACAGGTCTATTCAAAATGAGATTATCTTTAATTCTGATCGAGTAAAAAATTGTTCCAAACGGTGTAAGTTCCTTATCTTCTAAGGACGAACAATTCAGCAATTTGAACATTTCATGGGAATTCCTCGAAAAGTTAACTAGGAAACAGTCTTTAAAGCTTCAAGTTTCTTCAATTCCGACTTGTGAGAAAGATCTTTCCCTTGTGGTTTTTATTTTCATTTTGCTCTCCTGTAAAATTAGGAAAAGTGGACTTGTGCCCTTTTTGCAAAACGCCACGAAACTGATCCAACAAATTATCTTTTTATTATCTTCTTTTATTCATAAGATTTATATCCCTCTTTAAATTCGAGAATAAATTCCTGATAATAAAAGAGCGAGATCCTGAGAAACAAGACACTTAAACGGCAATTAAAATATATTTTAAAAAGTTTAAACACGTTGTTTTCTTGCTATCACCAATGAACTAGCGCAACATATTGGTTAGTTACAGCACCAGAATAAATGCATCTTAGAAACAAACACATAAAATACCGACTTTGAGTCTTTGAAACAGAAAAAAAAAAGTTTGACGCCACTAAAAAAAGTCACTATCCGTTTTTCACTCGTCTTTGAGTCGTCTGTAAATTGTTTGAATATAAGTGAAAACGCACTTCCAATCTGGTTTGCGCATTGTCACCATGTCATCTACGTCTAATAAAGGGGCAATTCCAGCTCTCTCACTGAAAAACAAAATAATTAGATATTGCGTCTTGGGATTGTCCGTTTCCGCCAACCGTCTAAGACTTAAAGGAAAGCAGGTCGTCTGCGGTTTGGATGCGAGGATGTCGTCAAGAAAGATTTATGGGAAATAGGGAATAACTGGGGGGTGTAAAAAGGGATGCTTTGAATAGATTGGGATGAAGGAGACGCGTGCGTAGCTGTATTGGTATCAGGCGGCTAGGTGCGGCGGTAAGTTGTTAGCAGTATTAGAATATCACTGCATATAAAAGGGTGTCCCAAAAAGTCCACAGATTTGAACCTACTATAAATCGAATTCATGTATTAGAAAGAAAGAAATAAAAGACACTAGTCTCTTCAGACGATGTTGCAATTATACACGAAACACAACATCAGGTATATGACACCCCCCCCCCATGTTTCCTCTAAATGAAGTTTATTCTATCAATGGGATATATAGCCTGAGAAAATTTACCATCGTATTCAAATTATCAGAGAGCCCTACTATAAAGGTTTCAAGCTCCCTTCTCCAAAAAAGCAGAATCTTGCATTTTTTGCAAAAATTTTGCATTTTATTCTTGCAGGATAAAACACATCCCTGATCTTTCTTCTGGCAGAGACTGCAATACAATTTTTAAGTTCAGTTCAGATGCGCTAAAGTTATTATGGAGACTGCAAAAATATTTATGGCGTCTGAGCAATAATTTTAAGGTTTTAATTCAAACATGAAAAATACCTGAAAATTCAAAATTAGTCTGTTTCTGTTTTAGATAAAATAAATTTGCTACGTGGAACATAACCAGTGAACGCAACCAGTTTTATAATATCAGTAGGAATTTTTAATTTTTTGGGCCTTCCTACTGATATGTTGCTGTTGTATACGCGTCAAACCCTAAACAACAACAACATATCAGTAGGAAGGCCCAAAAAATTAAAAATTTGCAATTATTACAAATGATGAATCTTTGGAATCATCTGAACTATTAAACGTGATAGGACCAAGAGAACAACCCGAACAAATAAAATTTAATATGGGCGAAAATCAACAATATGGACCATCAAATGAGACAAGACCAATACGGGCAGCTAAAGCAAAGGGCATAGCTAAACAGTCTGAAGCAGTCAAAATCCAAAATGAAAAAGAAAGACCAATGGGGTTAGACGATATGCAACAACAAGTATCAAAATATATCATAAATGAAAATGAAGAGCAACGACACGGGGGGTTAGAAGATATGCGAAAATGAAAATTAAAGCGTGTGAAAAATGAAAATGAAGAGCAAAGACACACGCGGTTAGAAATCAAGCGATACAGAGAATATGAGCGAGTCAAAGATGAAAATGAAGAGCAAAGACACGGGCGGTTAGAAGACACGGCGCACCAAGAATCAGAACGGGTCAAACATCACAGTAAAAAAGAAAAAAAAATGTTAGGTTAGAAGAACAGTAGCGTTGTAATCTTCAACACCAACAATGTTTGGCACAAAACCAAGTACGTACGTACAAAGATGCCATAAACTCGGTAAGTGTCACATATAAGTCATTGGGACCCTTCAACATTGCTTATATTCACTGTGGAGCCCTCCATTTTCCATTTTAGGTATATATGTACATGTTAATATCATTGACATTTCATGTCACAAGAACGATCTAAATAGGTTAGGACCTTAAGCAAAAATTCGTATTTTTTTATTGTTGACAGTCTGAGAAGCTATCCTTCATCATCAAAAGACTTCCATTTTGGTTTTTTAACCCCAAAATACAAATTCCGCCCATCGAGACTTGTGATAGCGATTTTTCAAAATAAATATTTTATAACCTTATCGACTCCTCCTTAAACTATTTTACCAAACATTATGTAGTCCCAAAGATAAGATACGGTGAGACACCCTCTTCTACAAGCCAGCACCCTCCTGGAGATGACAACAAGGAGGACAGAAGAATATTTGATGAAATTCAAGGGACTTAGAACCATGGTAAGTCTTAGAAGCGCTGGTTTTGGCGGCGAGGGGGGGGGAGATGTCTTCCTCTGTATTTTGTACCCCTCCCCCCATGATTTTGAAACAATACTTTTTTTTATATCTACATTGGAAAAAATAAAAACAAATTTGTTCCCCCTGGATACAAACAAATAAATTTTGATTCCCCCCTTTCAATCGTCGTAAATTGACGCCACTGGAGAGGCTTTTGGAGCATGATCGGAGATGGAACAGAGACTGGCTGAAGACTTCTAGGAAAGCTGCAGTCGACACATTAAATAGTCATTGGAAGTGATTCTAAGATTCATTGGTGCCAGGCAAGACTGTCAGCTAGGCAGACATCATCAGGTCCCCACCAAAAGTAAAACTATACTTTTAAGCAGACTTATACAAAAAGATACATTTAACATACACAATATTTAAAATAAGACAGTAGACTATTACAGGTGAAAAGTACTTGGAACAAAATTTTCTCTCGAATTGCAAGAAAGCTAAGATTTTATATTTTTTATAATTCAAAAAGAAAAATATAGTCTTCATATTTTCTACAAAAATTTTTTCAATCCTTCTTATGACCCCACATACTTTTTCATTATTAAATTAACATTTCAGAAAAGACCCCAATCAATACTGATTGGAAAAAAAAAAAAAGAATAAATGTTGCTATAATTTTAATTTTCTAGGATTTTAAGTAATTCGTAAAAATTAACAGCATAGGTAGGTGAATCTTCACAGTTGATGTTTCAAAATTTTGACATAATAAAAAGTTTCAATGTTAACTACTTACTCGGCAGTTTTAAAAGCAAGGTCAAGATTATATCTTCGATTTTTCGGTTCCAAAGAGTCAAAGTCGAATGCATCAGGGTAGAAATGATGAATTAAGGCACAAAAAGCAAGGCCGTCCGTCCAACTAGTACTGAAGTCCGTTATTTGTACATTCTAGAAAAAAATTGAAGTGAGAACAGAATTGTTTGAATGGCTACATTTGGACCGTTCAGAGGCTAGTTTGTGCATGGACATAAAACAAATGGCTGAGAAAACGTAGAAAGAAGATTGCTAGCTATCGCAAAAAAAATTCTACCTAACTGAAAATTGCTTTTAATTTATTGAAATACACTATTTGTTCCTTAGGATATCTTGTATGTATGTTTATGCATAACTGCATTTGTGCTTCGTACAGATGCATGAGCATAGAGCATGTTCATTAGTTTATTTCCGAATGGACTTCGTCAAGTTGGCACATAAAAAATTGCCAAAAATAGCATTAAATAGCTACTTTTGTTTTAAATGCAAATATAATTTTTTATTTTTTGCAGAAAAGATTAAAATACAATCTACATAAAATGAAGAAATGCATTATTCCTAACCAAAATTCCTCACCAGTTTTTTGACATTCCCTATTTATGCAACGCATTATTGTGCACTGCTATCTTACATGCACAATTAATGGACTCAATTACACGTTATTTTCTGAAAATTCCAGATTGTATTCAAATACATCTACAAAAATGAAGAAATGCATTATGCTAATCAAATTTTTCATCGATTTGTTGACATTAATTATCTGTGCAATGCATTACTGTGCACTATTATCTTACATGCACAATTAATGGACTCAATTACACCAGAAAAATGCAGAAATACTACACACAGAAGGAAATAAGTCATCAATATACTTAATTTTAGAGATACTCGAAAATCCTGGAAATTCCAAATTAAAAATGAAGCTTAATATAAAGGTAAAGAAGTTGCACAGAATATATATCACAGTCTAAAGTTTCTCAACAAACTGGTAAAACCTCCAATGGTTAAGCGAATTGTCTATACAGTAATGTGAAATTGGGAGCCGGTGGCCCCCTGGCCGCCGGCTCATTCCAGGGAATTTTCCGTAGGGAATTTCCTCCAGGGAGTTTTCCCTCCAAGAATTCCCTCCAGGGAATTTACTGCAGGGGGGAGGGACGCCTAGATCCATTAAAATTAATTACTAGAAAACATTTCGAAATATTAGCTGCAGATACGAGTGGAGACCATTTTCAAACATTCCGTGCACCCCTAGAGGCACCTCTGGAGGATCTAATGTAGGCAAACCCATAATTCGTAGATAAAGTCTAGAAGTAATATATCATATTGCTTAGAATGATTTACTTTTTAATTCTATAGACATGAACATTGAGTTATATTTAAATAATATTAATTATTTTTGAAAATAAAAATAAATAATTCTTATCCTTTTATCTACACTTTTCGTAACACGTAGAAAAAGCAGAAACCCAAACAAAATGTTTTAGATTGGATCTTTGCTAAAACGACACATATCTTGCACAAGATTACTAGGTCAGAACCAAGCCAGCACAATCGTTTATTAAACAAAGAGTAAGGGTAAATAGATCCTGCCGATGGTGGTGGTTTCTAAATATTATTTTTTTTTTAATTCACTCTTTGAAGCAAAGAAGAAAATAGCGAAAATGGGGTTTTCAAAGTCAGCCGGGGGGCAGGGCATGGCCCCCCTTTGAAAGAAATCATAAGGAAACTAAGGAAAGAGAGCAGAATAGGAAAAACCATGGAAAAAATGTTGGTTGCCCCATTGTTGGCTGCCTGCCAGCATATTTTTAACCTTAATAAGCAAAATGTCAGTCCTAATTTGTGACTGTGTGACCCCTAATCAGTTTTCCATAAACATTTTTTTTATATGATTTGGTTGGAGCAAAAAAAAAGAAATAAAATTCTTATGGTAATGAATGGTAAGCAAATAACGACCCTTGTCAATAACGGAAGTGTTATGAGCCTAACTATTGATAACTTTCTACCAAAGAATCCGCTTTTTATGATTATCCTAAATATGTATTTGTTTCTTAGTAATTAGTGAAGTTGATAGAACACAAGAAAGCTCGTTTAATTATAGAAAACACAAGTAAAACAACTTAACAAGGGGTAATTTTGGTAAGTATATGCCGTCAACTTTTGCTTGCATTGCAAGAGTACCCATGAGCTGATATATGAAGTCACTATAATCAGAAATTTTTCCCCTGAACGGAATACTGGGAATTTCAGTATTTTCCCCCTGAACGGTTATGCTTTTCATTTTTTATTATTATTTTTTTTTTCAGGATTGATTGTATGTATCTAGTTGTCACTTTCAAAAAGATTTAATTTTTTACAGTTATCATGTATAAAGGATTCAAATGTACTGGCTTTGGTATTCAAAATTGAATTAAAATATGTAATTAAACATTTTTATTTGATTTTCTTAATCTCAGTTCTAGTCTTATACTTTGAACAAACTACTTGGATAATGCGTTACTTTTTATAAACACTGAGTCTAAAGACATTAAGTATTTTGGTGTTTGATAACCAAGTCCAAAACTATCGATATTGTTAAAAAATATCCGTCCAACGCTTCGGCATTGCTCAACGGAACTGAATGCTGATAGCTTTTATCTTAGTTTTTGTAAGTAGGTTATTATTTTACGTATTTTTGTAATTACCTACTTTTTTATTTTTTTATACTTTTACTTTAATTGACATACTTTTTCCATTACTTTTAGAAAAATCTTTGTCTCTCAGTTTCACTAAATAAAGAAAAAAAAACAGTTTTTTCAAATGAAAGTAAGGAGCAACATTAAAACTTAAAACGAACGGAAATTATTACGTATATGAGGGGGTTGCCCCCTCCTCAATAACTCGCTCTTCACGCTATAATTTTTTGGCACTTTAAGAAAGTCACTTATTGTTCTAATTAAACGACCTTTATGCTTCAGGAGTCGTTTTTAAAGAGTTAGAACAAAATTTGAACTTTAGTGTAAAGAGCTAGGTGTCGAGGAGTGGGCAACCCCCCTCATATACGTAATAATTTCTGTTCGCTTTAAGTTTTAATGTTGTTCCCTACTTTCAGTTGAAAAAAAACATGCTTTTCTTTTTTAAGTTTCTTATGGTTTTATAAATAACGCCAGGATACCTGGCTCCACCTCCAAAGGAAAATACCCCTTCCCCGAGGAAATATCCTCTGGACAATTCAATCCTGGTGAAAATTTACCCCGGACAATTACCCTTAACATATCCACGCGTAAAATTGAATCGGTAAAGAGAAAGCAAGACATTTAAAGAAATTTCGTATATGAATTCTGGCAAATTCACCCAGTGTAACTTTACCCTGAAAATTTTACCCCCTGGAAACTACACTCACCAGGAAAAATTCTCCCAGCAGAAAATTCGTCCTCCCCTTCCCACACAAAAAATGTATGCATACTTCCCAATAACAAAAAAAAAAAAAACAACGAGCAAATTTATAGCTTAAAAACCTTTCCCCAGGGGCTGTATGGGGTCATTTTATCTCCAAAGACGTAGATATAGGACCTTTCAACTACGCTGAACAAAAAAGCTATCTCAAAATTTTTATCAAACAGTTTTGGGAAAAAAAGTGGCGTGAGAGGGGGCCTAGTTGCCCTCCAGTTTTTGGTCACTTAAGAAGGGCACTAGAACTTTTTATTTCTATTAGAATGAGCCGTCTCACGACGTTCAAGGCCCACTGGGTCAATACGATCACCACTGGAAAAAAACAACCAATAGACACGCATCCGTAAGTTTTTTTCTAGCAAAAATTACAAAATTCCACATTTTGCAAATACGAGATAAGAGCTACCTCTGCAGCAGGATTCTTTGATACGCTGAATCTGACGGCCTGATATTCATTAAAATTCTATGAATTTCAAGGAGGTCTTTCCACCTTTTTTTTGAAAATAACACAAAGTTTCTTAGGCTTGTAGCTTTTGATGGGTAAGACTAAACCTATTTATTTGGAATCAGCATAACGATCCAATTCTTTTGATATGTTCATTGGTATCAAAATTCCGTTTTTTAGAGTTTTGGTTACTGTTGAGCCGGGTCTCCTTACAGTTCGGTACTACGAACTGTTTGATTACCCATCAAAATCCAAAGCGAGATCATTGAAATTGTGATCGTTTTATTCTGCGTTGCCAAAAACACTGCATTCATAAAACTTTACAGTTTCATGAAATGTAATTAAAAAACTAAAAAGGATTTTCAATTAAAATAGCAAATTTAAAACTTAAAATAAATACAAATTACTCTGTACATAAGTGGGCCTGCCCCTTTTTCAACACCTTGCTCATTAAGCAGAAGTTTTTTAGTGCTTTGAAAGTTTTTTTTTCCAATTGCAAATTTTCTTTAACAAATTTGGGAAAGTCAAACTTTACAGTTAGAGTAAGGAGCTAAGAAGGAGACAGCCCCCTTCATAAAAAGAATAATCTGTTCAAATAGGTTTCAAATCTGTTCCTTGATTTCAGTTCAAATGCTCTTTTTTTATTTAATTTCTGATTGTGTTCCAAATCATACCCCGGCCTAACGTAGATATAATTAAAGGTACCGGTTTCTTAAATCCCTGGTTAATTGCTTTTAGAATGTGTAAATCAATAATTGTACCTTTATTAGTACCGTCCTACGTTTAAATTTACAATTTCAATTTTGGACAAAATTTGAATATACTTATAAAATTGGCGATTAATAGTAATTTTGGTGAAAAGTCCTTGTTAATATTATTACTAAAGAATTTCAGTTGGATGAAAAGGAGTATTATTGTTTGTGTGGATGGAAATTCTGTGATACTTTTTGACCTTCTACATAACTGAAGCCATCACAACCTCTACAATAGGATTCTTTTATCGACAAATATATTACATAAATTTCTTAAATACATTGAATTTGAAGTACTTCATATAAATAGAAAAAGAAAAATATTACCATTTCAAATGACTAAGTCCCTAGAAGTATTTGCAAAACCAAAAGAATTTAGTGGCAGGCCTGATTATGACCTGCCTTGCCTTTTCCACCTCTGTGCTGGCAACATATTAGCTGACAGAAAAAATTTACTTTTTTCCACTGAAATGTACTTTTGTAGGAATCTACCCTACCCCCGCCTAAAAATGACTCACTCCCTCATTATAGCAGATACGCAATTAAAGATCACCAAATGTGGCCAAATTTCATTACAAATAAAGTAAATCAACTTGGTTGGAACCAGTAGGCTACTGCCACCGTTTGGCATTACTTTTTTTGACTGGGAAGCCTAAAATATAGTTATTGATGGTTATAAATCAATTAGCTTCTCAGAATTTTAAATTGATTTCAAAGTTGTCCTCTTCGGGGTAAAGTCATAGTTTGGTGGCCTAAACCACCTAAACTGCCACCCAAACACCACTGCTATTTTGGCGTCTGCCCCCCTCCTGGAAAAATTTCTGCCGTCCCCCATGGAAATGGTCACTTTAGGCTTAGGGGCGGGGGCTTGCCTGTATGGGTTTTAAGTACACAATTTTACTAAAAGCAACTTTGACTCTTTTACCTTGCCAAATAGTGAAATAATTCCCTTTTATCAGTGATTCAAAACATAGACTCAAGGAGGAACTGTACTTAGGGAATTAGAGGAAATGTACTTAAAATGAAGTCATTCATTTGGAAACAATTTTTAAGGGAGTAAATATGAAAACACCTCATTAATTGAGGAATTTAAGAGAATGAGGGGAAGCCATAGAAAAATATAATTTTTTGTAGAGGGAAGAGGAATGGAACCTGATGTCATTCTGTGTGCCTGCCTAAATACTTACACTTATAAAAGAGATATATACTTGCCTTTCTGATTCGGTAAATCGTGTTGGCTGTGTCAATATTTTTCTTACTTAAATATTGACCACGAGAAATTTCTGATGTTGACTCTACTAATTAATGTTTCATGCTGAAAACTATACATCCTAACAACTAGTAGACAGTTTACCTTGTATCCACGTGTACGGCCTTGACACCATTGTAAAATTGCATCTTTCACCGTAACAACACCAGTCTTAGTAGCCGGAGCACCAAAGCTAAAAACACCAGCACCAGATGAATTTGGGGTTCTAAGAAAAGGATTAAAGCGTCAAGTATAAGCAAAGCAAAAAAGCTACCAGGTGACTGGTCGATTTTTTTTAGGTTGATTATAGTGATACAATTCACAGATACACACTTGAGGGGACCATTTTACTCCCCAATTTTAGTCCAAGGAGCCTCATTCCGACCCAATACTGGAAATTAGTAGCCGAAGCTGCATTTTATGGGGTTTGGATCACATTCCATTGCATAAGAGAACCCTAGATACGCCTATCCCAATGACCGGACATGAAGGGACCTTTGACAAGATGTTTTTTTTCCGAAAGGTTGACAAGATATTGACATACATATTTGAAAGGACCAAAAGCCCATTGACGTCCTTCTGGCTATACTACTGTCTCTGTATTTAATATCTGGGGTTCATACAAACTATTAATAGAGAGCAAAACAAATGATATACTGAACATACATTCTAAATTAAAATTTTATTTTCCGTTTGAAAAATCCCTAGACCCTGGAAATGCTCTTAAAATGTAGCATTTGTTCACTATTGAATAATTGTTATATAGTTATGAGAAAATATAGAGCTAAACTGTAGTTAGTTATTTACAATCTGTACATCAAAATGTAGTTTGAATAATTTACAAAATTTCTCAAGCTAATTTTCGAAACACCAATACAAATAGTCAAAACATTCATATTTTAAAAACAACACCCCAGTTTCGTTTTGAATGCTTTAAGAAATAATACCCTACGAATGAGCTCTGGCGATTGATTAAAGCAAAAGAGGTTCGATAACCAAAATGGAAGTTCATTTATTGGGTTTACTCTACCCGACCATGATTCGTCTCGAGAGATAATTTCCTTTAACATTAAGCACAGATACGTCAATTCGATAAAATACAGGGGGGGGGGTCAAATAGCTGTTTTGATTCAATTTTACCAACGAAATACCAAAAAAGGCATTTTCCACCGAAAATACCTCCCAAAAAATATATTTCAAAATCTAGGGGGGAGGACAAAAATATCCAGGGGTACATACCCCACTGTACGTCCCCAATTGATGTCACTGATTGCCCAGTAAAATAAACTGTACAGGGTACTTGATTTGTTCACGATCTTGAAGAGTTTATACAGTTCATTTCTTAATTATCCCTTTGTTTAAGAGGACCACAAGACTGTATGATTTTTAATATGCCAAATTACACAGGACTTGGGCACATTTAAAGATGAGTCGGACAGGATCACATATTAGAGGGAGGAGGAGGCAATTGTCGGCTAGATTTAGAATAACATCTTTTTCTTGATTTTTTTATTGAAAAAAATCGTAAAATATCTTTTCTTGCTTCTTCATTAAAAAAAAACCTTTGCCCAGCTCAAACATTTTCGTTCTTTTTTTTCTTGACTAGGGTGCAATCTCCTGACTTAAAATGGTGAGCACAAGCAAACTTAGTTGCTCAACAGATAGTCCTTGAGTCATTTAACAACACCTGGTATTTCATGTGGGCCAATTTTAGAAAGTGCGAATAGCCAGAATTTCCCTCGCATTTTGCTCTAAAAAGAAGTCCTTTAATCAGTGCAAACCAGAGAAATAAAAATGAGCCCAGCATGCAACTTGAACCAAAGGCCGGAATTTAAATGGTCATATCTGACCTTGTAACCACTTGTACAGCGTTGACAGTATTCCAATAAAGTGGCCTTAATTTCTTGCACAGATGGTCTATTGAACGTTCTGTAAATTGTGTTTAGAATTAAAAGAGCAAAATCTACGATCAAAATTTCCGGAGGAAAATTCTAATCGGCTCGTTTACTTTTATTCTCTTGTTTTATAAATTAAGACGAAATATACCAAGACTTCAAAACTACATATATACGCATATTGAGCAGCTACGTAGACGTTACGTAAGTGGCATATTACGTTTCATTTCTTAAACAAAACTATCAGTTTTTCCTGCGTATAAAAATTACATTTACTAAAAAACACCCAAAAAACTTCAGACAAGATTTAGAGCCACGTAGTATTTGGTTAAAGTAGTTTTAGTAAATTGTTAGCAGACAAACGTGTCTAAAAATATGAAAGGTGTTAAGGTATTAGAAATTACAAACATTTTTCAAGCAACAAATAAATCTAGCAAAGTAATTAATTGGAAGTTATATAAGCTAAGTATTAAAAGAGTAAAACAAAATAAATTTAATAATGGAGCTAAGAGAAAGTAAGCAACGCTACAGCTTTGATATCAACTGACCAAGATCTATAGATTCGTTTATGAATATGAATAAATTTGGAGTTGCGATTAAATTTATCAATAGTTAATAATGGTCACTAACATCATTAAAAAAAAGCCAAAAGTTGTAAACATAAAGTGACAAAGCACTAAAAAAAATCCAAGCACTAATAGCTGCAACACTGGTTGATAGCACGGTTGTCAAATACATTTCTGGCGCCAATTTTTAAACTATACCAGAGAAAAAAATACCGATAAATAGATAAATAAAAGCTAGATTACAGATCAAGAATTAATATATAAACAACTATAACTAGCAGCTAAATAAAATTGTATTAAAAAAACACAGAAAATTTTATTTTGCTGTTTTGCTAACCCCCCTCTTAAAAAATGTCCTAATTTTCGTTTCACCTCCAGATAGATTCCAAAAAGCCCAGAATTTTATAACAATGCCAGTGGTTTTTCACTCCTATGAGAGTTATCGTATATGGTCGGTTATGTGGTACATTGCCACAGCTACAAAAAAAGACGAGATTGTTTATATTTCCAAGAGACACTCGGGAGTTAAATTATTTTTATATTTTTAAATAGCTTCAAATCAAATCCGGGTGTAAAAATACAAACAACATTTTATTTAACGGAAGTTTTATTCTAGTTTATGTTACATATTAAATAGAAAAAAACAAGTTTTTTTAATAGTAGGTAAGGAGCGACATTTAAACTTAAACCGAACAAAAATTATTCCGTATATGAAAGGGGCTGTCCCCTCCTCAGCGCCCCACTCTTTAGGCTACAGCTTGACTCCTTCTCACAACTCTAGTTTACAAAATAATAAAATACTTTAGCGTAAACTTTTGATGGGTAGGAATAAACTTGGTGAAACCCATATATTTAAAATCAGCTTAAAAATCCGATTATTTTGATGTATCTACTGGTATCAAAGTTTCGTTTTTTAGAGTTTCGGTTACTGTTGAGCTGGATCACTCCTTAGTTACAGTTCGTTACCACGAACTGTTTGAAAATTGTCATGCTTGTATTTCAAACAATTTAATGTAAATTGATGTAAATACTGAAAATAAAACTACTCATCAAGAGATAATATATAGACAAAAATAACCAACTATTATGTAATACTGTATAGTTTTAAAAAAATTAAAAAAAAATCACGAAATAGACTTCGCTCTAAAAATGAACAAAAAGGCAAAATTAGGAACAGTCTTAACCAATTAACCTTAATTATCAACAGCAAAGAGAATAGTCTCTAGAAAGAACATGATTTTGGGCAATTTAACACGTTATTAAGTAACCGGCACTGAAATTACGGAATTAAAACTACTGAATATTGTACTTATGGAATCCTGCCGAGGGTGAAACGAAAATCAGGATGTCCTCTAAGGAGGGGGGGGGGCAGAGAATACAAAGAATATTCAGTACTTCCATAAAAAGAGTCATTTAAGACAAGAGTAAAGCATCGAAGGAAGGCAATAAATTCCTCCCTCCCAGAAAAGAAGTCCCTAAATACGCCCATAACTATGTTCTCTTTGCAACAGAGAATAAAATCTGAAAGAAATATCATTTTTAGGTGTTCAAGTGAAAACAGCCCAAAGCAAGAAGAGAGCAAGAAACGTTTGTTTTCTAGCAGTTTAGGTCTAAAAACACAAAAGATATTTTTGTATAATAGACTTATTTTCAGTTCTTTTGCTCTCCTGTACAAATATGTGCACAAAGCGAATTTTTGTGTACAAAATCAAAAAACGTGTTTTTAGTTTTTTTGGCTATCGTTGACAATTTATACGTAACATATACTAGCCTATACATATACAATGTATATACATATGCGTAATGTAATATACACGTAACATAATTTATATTTATTAACTTCTTTTTGCTATAATTCTATATCTTGGTCTGCAATTTGAACAAAAATACACAGTGACTTTTTAGACACTGTACGAGTTGCAAATACAACTACGTTCTGTTCGAAAGTCCACTACCCAACATTGTTGGAGAAGTTAAAAAAAATTCAAATACGGACAAGCTGTACATCTACATAAGGATGCAATCTACTCCTATAACAACTACATCTTTTGAGGAAAGCTGCATCTTTTAAACCTATTTGCTACCATATTTCTTAATTTGATTTTTCTCGCCCAAGTTTTTTTCTTTTTTTTTCAAACTTGTCACCTGCTACAAACAAAAACTGCATAACAGTATATTGGGTGTTTTATATATATATATATATATATATATATATAAATTTAATTTCTGGTTCTTCCTATATTTTTTTTTAATGTAAATGGATCAGTAAGTTACAATTTAATGAATTCAACCAATCTTTCATCTTCTCTCTCCTCGTGGCTTTAAAGAGCTCCTTAGAAAAAAAAATTGTCATTACTTCTGCCCTGGAATGACCAGCAAGATATTCAAAGATTAATTATGTTGTTCGCAGCTATTCAATGAAGTATATGTTCTTTTTCAACTCCGATTTCGGTAATCTTCATGCATGATTCCTTTTATGAACTAGCAAGAATTACAACGAAAGAGCAATACCGTATGATTTTTTATCCAACATTCTTTCTAAACATGATATTTTCTTTTTAAATAACTTTCTAACTAACTTTTTTTACTGAGATTGTCTGATCCTTCAAAAAGAGTTTGTTTTAAGGCTCAAAGATTTAGATCTAGATTTTTATATGATATATATCTAAATATTATGTATTTATATATTTAGGTGTATATATATTTCATTACACTTTCCAAGGCTTTATCCTGAAAGTGACTTCTGAACTCTGAGCAGCAAGGTCTTTTACATATGATGTTTGGCTATATATCATGTTATTCGTGAAAGTACGCAGTGTTTATTTGTTAAGCTTCATTTAACAAAGGGTTTTATTTACGCTATGCTTATGTTCCCTGCAAAAATAAAATTTTGTGACAAGCTTACAGCTGTCTACTTGCACCCCACAGACAAGATATTTAAAGCACTGGAATCATTGGTTGCAGAAATATCCATTCAAAGAGCCAAAACTATGAATATGTACGAAAACAAAAAAAATATGACTATGAATTTCTCTGACTATGACTATGAATTTGTATAAAACAAAAAAATATGACTATGAATTTCTCTGACTATGACTATGAACTTGTATAAAATAAAAAAATATGACTATGAATTTCTCTGACTATGACTATGAATTTGTATAAAACAAAAAAAATATGACTATGAATTTCTCTGACTATGACTATGAATTTGTATAAAACAAAAAAAATATGACTGAATTTCTCTAATAGAATTATATGAACTTTCTTAAAATAATAGAAAAAAATGTAGAATTATTTTGGTAAATAATTATTTTGGTAAATGGCTGAAACTAAACGGCAGGGCTACAACTGAAACTGAACTGACATTAAAACGGCAGGAATACAGAAAAATAGACAGCCAAAACTTATGCAGGTAACTAAGGCCGTGTCCAGGGGACGATTAAGGGGTTTGAATCCTCCACGCCCAAAAAATGTTTGCCCGACTCGTAAAAACGTAACAAAATTGAATGTAAGCAAATCTTGTAGCGTTTTGAAGTTTGTTTACCCCCCCCCCCCCCGAAAAGAAAAATCCTGGATGCAGCCCTGCAGGTAATATAAACCTTAAACGAGCAATGGTTTCTGCGTCATATTTATACGTTTGCGTCATATTAGGTGTTATTGCACCTAATTTGACTTACGTAATTTAAGTAAAGTTGACTTAGTACCGATTTCCTTATAAAATCATAAAGAAGCGAAATTTGTGGATGATATTGATAAAAAAAAAAAAGAATCGTTTCCTTCCCCTTGAAAAAAACGTTCCGGAAGTATCCAGTTTTATCAGCATAATTCAAATATTGCCATCAATATTTTTGAAAAAATTAAACCGTTTTTCTTAAAAATTTGATTTATTGAATTTCAACGATTTTTTACTGTTTCCTGAGCATACATTTTCTTATTAACATAAGTTGTTTTTTTTCATCACCCTTAACAGTAGTAAAAAAAAACTTAGCAAGAAATACTAACGGAGAATAGGAATGAAAAAAAAAATTATGTCTTACTTGGGAGAGGAAAGAGAATTAGCACGATCTAATTGTTGAAACTTGGAAAAAGCAGATCCACCTGAAAAAGGGATAGAATAAATAAAATCAACAGAATAAATAAAAAGTAATAAAATAAACTGAAACTGATCAAATACATAGAAAAATAGTGTATATTAAATTTGCGTCTGAAGTAAAATTTCTCAATAGCCACGTGCCACAACGGGACGGAGAATTGAAACTAAGTCTACATGCATTTATAAGAATTATGTGTAGTTAAGTCTAAAATTTTGGTGCTCAGGGTGATATCACCCCTTTTATTGTGGAAACATTTTACGTGTAATAGAAAATATTATATTATCCCCATTTTCTGAGGACATACCACCATTAGCACAAACTCACAGTATAGACAATAGCACAAAATTTCCACAGCAAAAACATATCATAAGAGTTGGCTGAATTGATTCATTCATCAATAACATCATAAATAAATGACGTCATTTATAACGTCAATCATTATTAATGATGAACTCATTTATGTCTCCATCATTTGTGACTTGATTCATCTATCTACGGTATTACATAGGTACACACCGACAGTAAAGGATTACGGTCAGTGAAAATTTCAGCCGGAGAATGGTGTGGTTAAAACGTATAAGGGAGCAACTCAGCCTGGGAACTCTGGACTCAAAAGATTGCCGTTTTTTGACAATGTCCTTTGTGCTATTATTATTATTATTTAATGCCGATGGTTATTAGAACATTTTTATTGCCAAAAAACACAAGCGAGAGAGAGGAAAAAATAAGAGAGAGAAAAAGTTGGTGCACAGTTCATGCGTGCAATATTTCTACTGCTGCTTTATCATTTACTAAAGATGTTTTTTTTGTCACTATATACTCCAAAAAAAATTACTTAACTATTTATTGATGAGAAGGTTGCTGTTAAAAAACTAGTTCAGTTGATGCTTAAGCAATTGTACTGACACCAATACCGACAAAGGTGGCTTGAGCAAATAAACATCTATTCCTCATGCGTCAAATAATAAATAAAAAACTAGATATGAATGGCATTAACATTCAACTCAGAAACATGAAAACAACTCAGAAATATGAAATTGGTAGTGATCCCATACATCCGGCAATTTTCTTCTTTTTTTTGCTGAAAATAGAAACTTTAGCTTCATCCAGGAGGAATAGAAAAATTGGAATGAATATGGCTATTAAATATCTTACTAATGTCGCAAATAAACTATGTACTTTTTCAGGGGATAGGAGACAGTTTCAGGTATTTCAAAAGTGATTTAGAATAAATTTTATATCAATACACAGCAAGTTCACAGTATTGTCAGAATTGTTCAAATATCGTCAATATGGAATAAGTAACATCACAAATAGATTCAGTACAATTTACTTTTTTCAGAGGAGGAAAGGGGGTTTGCTATTTATTAAGCGAAGCGTACTAATTTTTCCGAAAAATGACCCAGGAACTAAATTTTTTTTAATTAAAAGGCTCAATTTTCAGACTCAGCCAGAATACATAGTAATATTGGTCAACAAACTCAACTTTTTAACATCCTAGGATACTCACAAATATATTTTGTGAATTCAGCTTTTTTATGGGGGTGAGGATCTAGTCGTTTCATATTTTACATAAAATATATTACATAAAATATGTTCTTAAGAATCCGTTCAGAAATTGTTTTTAAGCTCTTGTTTATCCCAATCAGGAGGATAAGAACACTGGCCAGCGAATACAATTTCCAAATGTCTCCGCATTGACACTCTTATTTTTGCCCATATACAACTTAGTCTGTGAGTAGGCTATCACGCCCTTGCAAAAGCTTCACATAAGACTGGAGAAAGTCAGTAGCAGAAGCATCAATTCTAGAAAAACATGTAAAATGCAGCGAAAAAAAACTGTTCAAAATGAATAATTTAGACCTTTAACATAAATCAAGATGTTGTTTTCATTGCGATATTCCGAAGATAGTATTATACAACTTTTTTGGGAAGACGAAACACTAATTTTCACCATTTCTGAACATTCCTTATAAATTTGTAATATATATATATATATATATATATATATATATATATATATATATATATATATATATATATATATATATATATATATATATATATATAAATAAGTTGTCTGTCTGTGGATCTGTCAGGTGACGTCATGTTTCTGTGTCGACTGACGTCATGTTTTCGACTGACGAAATTACAGACCGGGACATCGGGACACAAATGACGACCGGGACACCGGCACATAGGGAATAAAAATGACGACCGGGGCACAAGGAATGTTCGATTAGCAATCACCATCAACAAAGCACCGGGACACAGTGAGTATAAATGACGACCAGGACATAAGTAAAAAAAATTACTTATTTTTACTTATGCGCGAAGCGCCCCCACCAACTAGGTGTTGGGGTGGCACGAAGCGCCACCCCAACAGCTAGTATATCTATATATAAAAATAAGTTGTCTGTGTGTCTGTCGAGTGACGTCACTGTCCGCATATGACGTCTGAATTATTTCATCACATACCAATTCAAAAACGAATGCATTCAAGCCGAAGTAGCTCAGTTATATAACTACCTGTGTTGGCGCAGTGGGTTTGACCTTAGCGTGGTAATACGGGACCCAGAGATCGAACCATGCTGTAGGAATGCACTACAGGGCCGACGCAGGGACCTTAGTAGTCAAGAAGCGTCGTTAATCCGATACAAATACAAACACAGTAGCTCAGTTGGTAAAGCGTTATGTTCCAGGTTCTAGGTCCGAGAGGTTCCAGGTTCGAACCTTGGCTTTAGCATTAATACAAAAGAAGCAAAAAAACTAAAAAAGATAAAAACTACAGAAAAAACTAAAAAGAAAATACTAAAAAGAAAAAAAACTAAAAACTAATAATAAAACTAAAAAACTAAAAAAAACTAAAAACTGAAAAAGAAAAAAAAAAAAAAAAAAGGAAAAAACTGACAAATAAAGGAGAAAAAGAAAACAAAAAAAAATAAAAATAGAAATTAAAAAAAAACTAAAAAGGTAAATGTATTCAAGCCGAAGTAGCTGAGTTGGTAAAGCGTTATATTCCAGGTTCTAGGTCCGAGAGGTTCCAGGTTCGAACCTTGGCTTTAGCATTAATACAAAAGAAGAAAAAAAAACTAAAAAAGAAAAAAAAACAAAAAAAAAACTAAAAAATAGGTAAAAACTACTAAAAAAACTAAAAAAGCTAAAAAACTAAAAAAAACTAAAAAAGGTAAAAAACTAAAAAGTAAAAAAGAAAAAAACTAAAAAAAGGGTAAAAACAGCGAAAAAAATAAAAGAAAAAAAACTAAAAACTAATAAAAAAACTAAAAACTGAAAAAGAAAAAAAACTAAAAAAGGAAAAAAACTGAAAAATAAAGGAGAAAAAGAAAACTAAAAAAAAACTAAAAAAGGTAAAAACTGCAAAAAAACTAAAAAGAAAAAAAACTAAAAAGCTAAAAAATAGGTAAAAACCAAAAAAAAACTAAAAAGAAAAAAAGGAAAAAAATAAAAAAATTATTTCATCATATACCAATTCAAAAACGAATGTATATACAGACCGGGACACAGGGAATATAAATGACGACCGGGACACTCAAAGAGAAATTACAGACTGGGACACCGGGACACAAATGACGACTGGGACGTGTGTGTCGACTGACGTCATGTTTGTGTGTCGACTGACGTCATGTTTGTCGACTATAAATGACGACTGGGACACAGGGACGCAACTACAACGGGGACACCGGGGGGCACAGGGGAATATATAAATGACGATAAGGACACAGGGAATGTTTGATTAGCAATCACCATCAACAAAGCTCAAGGGCAATCATTAGAATAATGAGGTATAGATCTGAACACGGATTGTTTTTCCCATGGACAATTATATGTTGCATGTTCAAGAGTCTGTAAACCTGACAATCTATTTATAGATTGGGCTTGGGGGGGGGGGGGTTGGGTGCAAAGCGCCCCCCAATATATATATATATATATATATATGTATATATATATATATATATATATATGTATATATATATATATATATATATATATATATATATATATATATATATATATATATATATATATATATATATATATATATATATATATATATATATATATATATATCTATATATATAAAAATAAGTTGTCTGTGTGTGGATCTGTGGATGGATCAGGTGACGTCATGTTTCGGCTGACGTCATGAAATTAGTTGCCATCATTTTTGCTTTGACGGTGACGTCATTAACGGTATTTAAGACATTTGTTCACGGAAAAATGTTTAATTGTAAAATGACTGAAGAACCTACAATGGCAACAGCCGAGGAAGCTGCTCAAAGAGTTTATGCCAAAAAACTTGCTGCTGATAGAGAAAGTAAGAAAAGAAAGCGTTCCGAGGAATCACAAGAACAGCAAGAAAACAGGCTTGCGGCTAAAGAACGCAAAACTGCGCAGTTAGATGAAAATCCACCTGGACAGCGAGAGTCAAAACATATCAAAACTGAAAATGATAGCGATGATGATTGGGTTTGGGATTTTGACTTGGATAAGGTCATCAATGCCTACCAGATTTTAGTTAAAAAAACAAAGGTTCGTCGATATGTACTTCATAGTGACGCTGAAAAATAAAGAAGAAAAAGAAAACTGAAAAAAGAAAAAAGGTAAAAAACTAAAAAAAAACTAAAATAAAAAAACACTCAAAGAGAAATTACAGACCGGGACACAAATGACGACCGAGACAGAGGGAATATAAGTGACGACCGTGAACCTCAAAGAGAAATTACAGACTGGGACACCCGGACACAAATCACGACCGGGACACAGGGAATATAAATGACGACCGGGACACAGGGACACAACTACAACGGGGACGCCGGGGGCACAGGCGGGATATATAAATGACGACCGGGACACAGGGATTGTTCGAATAGAAATTACAGACCGGGACACCGGGACACAAATGACGACCGGGACACCGGGACACAGGGAATATAAATGACGACCGGGACACTCAAAGAGAAAGTACAAACTGGGACACCGGGACACAAATGACGACCGGGACACAGGGAATATAAATGACGACCGGGACACAGGGACACATCATTAGAATAATGAGGTATAGATCTGAATACGGATTGTTTTTCCCATGGACAATTATATGTTGCATGTTCAAGAGTCAGTAAACCTGACAATCTATTTATATGCACAGACAATGGGACAGCGAAGAATGTTGCATATTCGCATGTTTTACGTAGTTAAAAACATATATTTATATCTATCTCTATTCACAGGTGGGACACAGGGACACAACTACAATAGCACGTAACTAATATGGCGCGTAACGACTTACGTGCGCGGGGGGGCTTGGGGGGGCGCGAAGCGCCCCACCAACTAGGTGTTGGGGTGGCGCGAAGCGCCACCCCAACAGCTAATATATATATATATATATATATATATATATATATATATATATATATATATATATATATATATATATATATATATATATATATATATATATATATATATATATATATATATATATATATATCAACTCAAGAAAAGTGAATGGAGAAATATTATTTAAAAATTATTATACGCAAAAGCGCAATGTTCGAAAGCCTGAAAATCACCATAATTATGTTATGTGTCCGAATGACGCAACTGCATTATATACCCCCATAACGTCTTTTTTATTATCAGTTTTTCTTGCATAGTCTTCACACAAGAACTGAGAAAAATAAATCTCAAACAGAAATATGAAAAATAGAGAAAGAAATCAACTTAGAGGGTTAACCAAAATTTAAAAATCTATTATTTAGAAATCCAGTACACATCAACCATTATAGTCAGACATTCTGGGTGCTGGGTGCTATTTATTCAAATGATCCGATAAAATCGGATCATTGTATCATAGCTTATGCTACCTATGAATTAATCATATATGTTGATATCCCTATGATTGATTCATCTGTAACTTTTAGGATTTGAAAATGTGCCAATAAAATTTAGGAAACAAATGAACATTTGAGAAGGTGATATGAAAAAATATGTGAAGTACTATTAAAGAAACTATAAGGATAAAACTCCCCTTAATTATTATTAACAACTGATGGTTTAACAGTTAGCCAGACTAACAAAGTAATGTGTAGTAGTGTCTAAGGTTAATTTAAAGCTGAAATTTCGGAAGGGTAACTACCTGCAGGAAAGTTATGATGTTGGTAGACTCCAGGGTGAAAATATAAGAAAAACTTTCCAGGAACACTTGAACACTAAACTTGAGAGTTTAAAATTTGACAATGTGGAAGATGGATGGAATAATTTCAGAAAAACAATTTGTGAAGTTGCTGATGGTGTCTTAGGGAAGAGTGCTAAGACTGTAACTAGGGATATTAGGGAAAAAGCTTTAGGTTAAATAGAAAGTAGAAAGGGTTTGTACAAGAATTATCTGAGTGATAGGTGGTATGAAAATAAAAGGAATGTAAAGAAATTGGAGAAAGCATTAAAATATGAACTAAGGAGATGTGATTGGAGGCCATGGATAAAATTGCTGAGGATCTGGAAGATGCAGCTAGACGGCATAATAGTAAAATATTAAACTGGCATGTTAATAAACTGAAAGGGAGTAACCAATCCGGACTAGTCCCAGTTAAAGATAGAAATGGGGCAACAATTAGTGATAAGGAAAAGGTTAAAGAAAGATGGGTGGAACGTCTTGAGAATGTGCTAAACCGAGATACAGTTGCAGGAAAAGATACAGATGAGAATGAAAAAGTTTGTGATACCTTGGATGTGAAGGAAGATTTGTTTAGTGAGGAAGAATTAGCGACAGTACTAAAAGGATTAAAAAATAATAAGACTCCAGTTGCTGATAATGTGATAAATGAGTTTCTTAAAAATGGTGGCTCTGAGGTTAGGAATAAGCTACTGAAGATTATGAATATGATTTTTGAAAAAGGGGAAGTACCTAATGATTTTAGGAAAACCTTAATTAAACCACTATATAAGAAAGATGACAAGAGTGAGTGTCGTAATTATCGAGGCATTAGTCTGGTCTCTGTAGGTAGCAAATTACTTAGTAATATGATACTTTTTATGGCACTTGGTATTAACCAAGTGACATATAGCAATCGCAAATTCTGTCGGTTTGTCTGTCGGTCCCGGTTTTGCTACTTTAGGCACTTCCAGGTAAGCTAGGACGATGGAATTTGGCAGGCGTATCAGAGACAGGACCAGATTAAATTAGAAATAGTCTTTTTCCCGATTTGACCATCTGGGGGGAGTGGGGGGCTCGTTACTTCGGAAAAATAGAAAAATTAAAGTATTTTTAACTTACGAACGGTTGATCAGATCTTAATTAAGCGTGATATTTGGACGGATATCGTGTCTCAGAGCTGTTATTTTAAATCCTGACCGGATCTGGTGACATTGGGGGTGGGAGGGAGTTGGGAGGGGGAAACCTAAAATATTGGAAAACACTTGAGTGGAGGGATCAGGGTGAAACTTGATGGGAAAATAAGCACAAGTCCTAGATACATGATTGACATAACCGGAACGGATCCGATCTCTGTGGGGTAGTTGGGGGGGGGTAATTCTGAAAAATTAGAAAAAATGAGGTATTTTTGACTTACGAACGGGTGATCAGATCTCAATGAAAAATGATATTTAGAAAGATATCGTGTCTCAGAGCTCTTATTTTCAATCCCGACCGGATCTGGTGACATTGGGGGGGGGGGTTGGGAGGGGGAAACCTAAAATCTTGGAAAACACTTAGAGTGGAGGGGTCGGGATGAAACTTGGTGGGAAAAATAAGCACAAGTCCTAGATACATGATTGACATAACTGGAACGGATCCACACTCTTTGGGGTAGTTAGGGGGGGGGGGTTAATTCTGAAAAATTGTATTTTTAACTTACGAACGGGTGATTGGATCTCAATGAAATTTGATATTTAGAAGGATATCGTGTCTCACAGCTCTTATTTTAAATCCCGACCGGATCTGGTGACATTGGGGGAGTTTGGGGTGGGGGCCTAAAATCACGGAAAACGCTTAGATTGGAGGGATCGAGATGAAAATTGGTGGGAAAAATAATCAGAAGTCTTAGATACGTGATTTACATAATTGGAACGGAGCCGCTCTATTGGGGAGGGGGTTAATTCTGAAAAATTAGAAAAAATGACGTATTTTTAACTTACAAAGGAGTCATCGGATCTTCATGAAACTTCAAATTTAGAAGGACCTCGTAACTCAGATCTCTTATTTTAAATCTCAACCGGATCCAGCGTCATTGGGGGGGGGGTAGTTGGGGGGGGCGGAAATCTTAGAAAATACTTAAAGCGGAGAGATCAGGATGAAACTGGATGGGAAGAATAAAAACCTGTCTAAGATACGTGACTGACATAACCGGACCGGATCTTCTCTCTTTGGTGGATTTGGGGGGGGGGGTAATTTTGAAAATTGAGGTATTTGTAACTAACGAAAGGGTGACCAGATCTTGATGAAATTTGATATTTAGAAGGATCTTGTGCTTTAAAGCTCTAATTTTAAATTCTGACCAGCTCCTGTGACATTGGGGGGAGTTGGAGGGGGAAACCGGAATTTTTGGAAAACGTGAAAATTGGGGTATTTTTATCTTACGAATAGGTGATCGGATCTTAATGAAATTTGATATTTAGAAGGAATTCGTGTCTCAGAGTTCTTATTTCAAATCCCAACCAGATCTTTTGACATTGGGGGGAGCTGGAGGGGGAAATCTTGGAAAACACTTGGAGTGGAGGAATCGGGATGAAGCTTACGTAACCGTACGACGTACGGTTACGACGTAACCGTACTGGGTTCGCTCTCTTTGGGGAAGTTGGGGGGAGGGGTTCAGTGATTTGGTGAGTTTGGTGCTTCTGGACGTGCTAGGACGATGAAAATTGGTAGGCGTGACAGGGAGCTGCACAAATTGACTTGATAAAGTCCTTTTCTCAGTTTCGAACATATGGGAGGCTAAAGGGAGAGGAAAAATTAGAAAAAATTAGGTATTTATAACTTAAGAGTGGGTGATCGGATCTTAATGAATTTTGATATTTAGAAGGACATCATGACTCGGAGCTCTTATTTTAAATCCTGACCGGCATTAAGCCTCTGATTTTCCTTTTAAATCAATCTATTGATTCTTAGAATTTTGTTAGTGCTCATACCATATGAGCTCTTGGCTCTTAGCTCTTCTTGCCTCGTCACAAGTGCCATATGAGCTCTTAGCTTTTGTTAGACTGAGAGATGCTGTAGAGTTTTAAGGGAAGAACAGTGCGGTTTAAGAAAAGGTAGAGGATGTGTCGACCAAGTTTTCACTCTTAGATTAATAATTGAGAAGCCCCTTCGTTGTCAAACACCTTTGGTCCTCAGTTTTATCGATTATGAGCAAGCTTTCGATTCTGTTAATAGAAGAGCGCTAGCAAGGGTCTTACCCTTATATGGTATACCAGAAAAAAGCATTAAGTGATTTGTGCTATGTACGAGAATAGTACTGCTGCGGTTAAGGTAGGAAATGAGGTTGGTAACTGGTTTCGTATTAAATCAGGAGTTAAGCAGGGTTGTGTTCTATCCCCCTATATATGGATCATTTTGATGGACTTCGTCTTAAGGAGCACAGGAAAGGCAATTGGAGACCACGGAATCAAATGGGGAGGAAAATGCTCCTGGAGTTAGATTATGTTGATAATTTAACCATATTAGATGAAAGTGTGAGCGAAATGAATGAATTTTTAGAGGTTTTGCGAGTTCAGGGTACTAGAATGGGTTTGAAAATTAATGTGAAGAAAACTAAGTCATTAAAGCTAGGAATAAGTGAAGATGAAAAGGAGACGTTGGGTAAAGAAAAGATTGATCAGGTTAGCAGCTTCACTTACCTTAGTAGTATTATTAGTAAAGACGGTGGGAGCACTGAAGATGTTAAAAGTAGAATAGGTAAGGCTCAGGGTGTTTTTTCACAGTTTAAAAAAGTTTGGAAGAATAGAAAGATAAGTCTGCAAACCAAGATTAGAATATTAGAAGCTACAGTGATGACAGTGGTCAGATATGGCTCTTAAGCATGGGCGCTCCGAAAAGCAGATGAAAATTTACTAGATGTTTTCTAGAAAAATTGCCTACGGATTGCTCTGGCTACCCGGCTGACTGACCGTATTTCAAACAGTAGGCTATACGAAAAATCTGGTTCAATCCAATTTTCTAGGGCTATAATGAAAGAAAGGTTGAGATGGCTAGGTCACGTTCTGCGGATGGAGGATGACAGATTGCCGAAGATTGTCCTTTTTGGCCAACCGTCTGGGGCTACAGGGAAAGCAGGTCGTCTTTGTGTGGGTTGGGAGGATGTCTAAATAAAGATTTAAAGGAAATGGTACTTCCTGGGAGGGTGTAAAGAGGGAGGCCTTGAATAGATTAGGTTGGAGGAGGAGCGTGCGTAGCTGTGTTGGCCTCAGGCGGCTTGGTGCTGCAGTGAGTTATTAGTAGTAGTAGCAGACTAACCAAATTTATGCAAAAAAATTGAAGTTTTTTCTGAAAACATAGAATTTGAATTAAATTCAAAATAATCTAGAAATAGGTAACTAATACCCCTAAGCAGGCACATAGATTCGATTTCACAACAACACCGGCCAATAGCGGGACATCATGCGAATTGCTAATAATATGCGATCAATGCAATAATATAATACCTATATACAGATTATTGTATTTGCAATTTTATTTAATTTCGTTGAAAAAATCCGGAAACAATCTTCACTAAATCTGAAAGAAAAGATTTACCTCGAATTAGTTATAATCAATTTTAATAATTTGTTTTAATACTAACTTATGACGTAATACCAGCAATCCCAACTTCTCTAAAAATATAGTCATGCGTAAACAAATCTAAATCGAGTGTACTGCACACATATATGGTGGTATATTAGAATATTAAAATATATTAGAATTAGAATATATTAGAATTATATTAGAATATATTAGAATAAAGTTATCATCCACAACTAAAGTATAGGTTAACAATGTAAAAAAGTATATACATCACAACTGAGTAGAAGTAGAGGTAGGTATGAACTTCATTATCAATGTATATTTCTTTATTATTTGGATTCCACATAGGACGCATATTTTTCTTATTTCGGGGTCAAGAGACAGCAACCTACATATTTTTATGACCACCTACTTCCCATACAATAAGAGCAACTGACCTGCAGCTTGTAATAAAGCAGGGGTCGACTGCGTACTAGTGTACTAGATTAGTTTCTGTATACATACGAAGCTTAATTTAGGTATTTGAGAGTCTAGTTTCATATCTGTTATAATGAAGACGTTCTGATTTGTTTGTGACTTAGAGTCAAAGTAATATGTGACTCTGATACTGGACCTTGTATATTCCTGGACTTTGTAAATAAACCAGTTTTGTACAATCACTGATTTCGCGTGGTTATTATAGAAATTTTTATCATATTCTATGCACCATTTGATGAACTAAGCCCTTAACCAAGTCTCACATTGGGAATGTTTTTAACAGTCCTCTTAAAATTGAAATTAATAAACTGAAATCCTAGAGGAGAGAGGAGGGTCTAGCTCAAACTATTTTTTTTTTTTTTTTTTTTTTTTTTTTTTTTTTTTTTTTTTTTTTTTTTTTTTTTTTTTTTTTTTTTTTTTTTACAAATTCATGTGAGAATGGGTTGTCTGTATGAATATTTTTATTTTCTTTGCTTTTTTGCCCACGTAAAAATCGCAATGAATTTAATAAACATCTAAGTTATGGAGCAGCAATAGACTAAAAAACTGCAATGCAATAAAGTAAATATTCCGATGTTCCTATTTTGTGGAAGCTCCCAATGCACAAAACTCAATATGTTCCAATATGTTCAATAATGAAATAAAGTGAATATTCCGATGTTCCTGTTTCGTGGAAGCTCCCAATGCAAAGAACTCAATATGTTCCAATATGTTCAATAATAAAATGAAGTAAATATTCTGATGTTCCTATTTTGTGGAAGCTCCCAACGCACAGAACTCAATATGTTCAATATTGAAATAAAGTAAATATTCCAACGTTCCTATTTTGTGGAAGCTCCCAATGAACAGAACTCAATATGTTCCAATATATTCAGTAATAAAGTAAAATAAATATTTCGATGTCTTTAATTTGTGGAAGCTCCCTATGCACAGAACTCTATATGTTCAAATAATGAAATAAGGTAAATGTCCAGATGTTCCTATTTTGTGGAAGCTCTCAATGCCCAAAACTCAGTATGTTCCCTAATATATATATATATATATATATATATATATATATATATATATATATATATATATATATATATATATATATATATATATATATATCATGAAAAGAGAAATCACCAATGCTACAGCACAAACACAAAAAAAAAAAAAAAAAAAAAAAAAAAAAAAAAAAAAAAAAAAAAAAAAGAGACAGAAGGAGAAAAGGAAGACTGTTTTCCTAAATTAGTGATTAATATAGACCAGCACTTGAATGAGGCCTTAACCCTACTCATCCATACAATCACATAGGTCAAACAGTATAGCCACACACAATCAACCATAAAGAATAATCCATGGACAGGCAGTCAGGTCGTCAATAAGTATAAGTCGTCATTTACCGAACAATAGAAAAAATAATATAGACAAATAATTCAGAGGCAACGCCCAACATAAGGGCTCATCAGGAGAATACACTGGCCTATATAGGGTTTCGCCACTCTAAATTCTCATATATATATATATATATATATATATATATATATATATATATATATATATATATACTAGCTGTTGGGGTGGCGCTTCGCGCCACCCCAACACCTAGTTGGTGGGGACGCTTCGCGCCCCCCCCCCAAGCCCCCCCCGCGCGCGTAAGTCTTTACGCGCCATTGTAGTTGTGTCCCTATGTCCCACCTGTGAATATAGATATATATATATATATATATATATATATATATATATATATATATATATATATATATATATATATATATATATATATATATATATATATATATATATATATATATATATATATATATATATATATATATATATATATATATATATATATATATATATATATATATATATATATATATATATATATATGTTTTTAACTACGTAAAACTTGCGAATATACAACATTCTTTGCTGTCCCATTGTCTGTGCATATAAATAGATTTTCAGGTTTACCGACTCTTGAACATGCAACATATAATGGTCCATGGGAAAACAATCCGTATTCAGATCTATACCTCATGATTCTAATGATTGCCCTTGAGCTTTGTTGATGGTGATTGCTAATCGACCATTCCCTGAGTCGCCATCGTCATTTATATATCCCCCTGTGCACCCCGGCGTCCCCTTTGTAGTTATGTCCCTGTGTCCCGGTCGTCATTTATATTCCCTGTGTCCCGGTCGTCATTTGTGTCCCGGTGTTCCAGTCTGTGATTTCTCTTTGAGTGTCCTGGGCGTCATTTATATTCCTTGTGTCCCGGTGTCCCGGTCGTCATTTATATCCCCCTGTGCCCCCCGGCGTCCCCATTGTAGTTGTGTCCCTGTGTCCCGGTCGTCATTTATATTCCCTGTGTCCCGGTCGTCATTTGTATCCCGGTGTCCCGGTCTGTATATACATTCGTTTTTTAGTTTTGTTTTTCTCCTTTATTTTTTTCCTTTTTTCTTTTTTTCTTTTTTAGTTTATTTAGATTTTTAGATATTTTAGTTTTTTTATTAGTTTTTAGTTTTTTTGTAGTTTTTACCATTTTTTTAGTTTTTTTAGTTTTTTTTTTTTACTTATGTCCTGGTCGTCATTTATACTCCCTGTGTCCCGGTCGTCATTTGTGTCTCGGTGCTTGTTGATTGCTAATTTATATTATATTTATATTTATATTTTTTATATTTATTAATATTTTTTTAGTTTTCTTTTTCTCTTATTTTTCAGTTTTTTCCTTTTTTTTGGTTTTTTCTTTTTTAGTTTTTAGTTTCTTTTTGTTTTTTACCTTTTTTTAGTTTTTTTAGTTTTTTAGCTTTTTTAGTTTTTTTATTAGTTTTTAGTTTTTTTTTTAGTTTTTGCCTTTTTTTAGTTTTTTCAGTTTTTTTTAGTTTTTAGTTTTTTACCTTTTTTTAGTTTTTTTTTAGTTTTTTTAGTTTTTTTTCTTTTTAGTTTTTTTTGTAGTTTTTACCTTTTTTAGTTTTTTTTCTTCTTTTGTATTAGTGTAAAATAATTCAGACGTCATATGCGGACAAACACGACGTCACTCGACAGACAGACAGACAGACATAACCCACAAACAACTTATTTATATATATATTTATTCATATTTTTTTAGTTTTCTTTTTCTCTTTTATTTTCCAGTTTTTTCCTTTTTTTTAGTTTTTTTCTTTTTTAGTTTTTAGTTTTTTACCTTTTTTTAGTTTTTTTAGTTTTTTTAGTTTTTTTGCTTTTTTAGTTTTTTTATTAGTTTTTATTTTTTTTGTAGTTTTTGCCTTTTTTTATTTTTTTCAGTTTTTTTTAGTTATTAGATTTTTACCTTTTTTTAGTTTTTTTTAGTCTTTTAGCTCTTTTAGTTTTTTTTTCTTTTTAGTTTTTTTTGTAGTTTTTACCTTTTTTAGTTTTTTTCTTCTTTTGTATTAGTGTGAAATAATTCAGACGTCATATGCGGACAAACATGACGTCACCTGATCCACAGATCCACACACAGACAACTTATTTTTATATATATAGATATATATATATATATATATATATATATATATCTATATATATAAAAATAAGTTGTCTGTGTGTGGATCTGTGGATCAGGTGACGTCGTGTTTGTCCGCATATGACGTCTGAATTATTTCACACTAATACAAAATAAGAAAAAAACTAAAAAAGGTAAAAACTACAAAAAAAAACTAAAAAGAAAAAAAAAACTAAAAAAGCTAAAAAACTAAAAAAAAACTAAAAAAAGGTAAAAAACTAAAAACTAAAAAAAACTGAAAAAACTAAAAAAAGACAAAAACTACAAAAAAAACTAAAAACTAATAAAAAAACTAAAAAATCTAAAAAACTAAAAAAACTAAAAAAACTAAAAAAAGGTAAAAAACTAAAAAAAAACTAAAAACTAAAAAAGAAAAAAACTAAAAAAAGGAAAAGACTGAAAAATAAAAGAGAAAAAGAAAACTAAAAAAATATGAATAAAAATACAAAAAAATAAAAAAGATAAAACTACAAAAAACTAAAAAGAAAAAACGAAAAAAAACTAAAAAAGCTAAAAAAATAAAAGAAGCAAAAATCTAAAGAAGGTAAAAACTACAAAAAAAAAGAAGAAAACAAAATAAAAAAATCTAAAAAAGCTTAAAAACTAAAAAAAAACTAAAAAAAGATAAAAAACTAAAAAAAAAACTAAAAAAAGGAAAAAACCATAAAATAAACTAAAAACTAATAAAAAAAAAAATAAAAAAAGCTAAAAAACTAAAAAAACTAAAAAAAACTAAAAAAGGTAAAAACTAAAAGAACTAAAAAAGAAAAAAAACTAAAAAAAGGAAAAAACTGAAAAATAAAGGAGAAAAAGAAAACTAAAAAAATATAAATAAAAATAAAAAAACTAAAAAGATAAAAACTTCAAAAAAAAACTAAAAAGAAAAAAGAAAAAAACTAAAAAACCTAATAAAAGGTAAAAACCAATAAAAAAAAACTAAAAACAAAAAAAGGGAAAAAATTAAAAATTTATTTCATCATAAGTTTTCAACTGACGAAATTACAGACCGGGACATCGGGACACAAATGACGACCGGGACACCGGCACATAGGGAATATGAATGACGACACTCAAAGAGAAAGCGACCGGGACAAAAGGAATGTTCGATTAGCAATCAACAAAGCACCGGGACACAAATGACGACTGGGACACAGGGAGTATAAATGACGACTAGGATATAAGTAAAAAAAACTAAAAAAACTAAAAAAAAGGTAAAAAATACAAAAAAACTAAAAAGAAAAAAAAAGAAAAACTAATAAAAAAACTAAAAAATCTAAAAATCTAGATAAACTAAAAAAGAAAAAAAAGAAAAAAGGAAAAAAATAAAGCGACCGGGACAAAAGTAATGTTCGATTAGCAATCAACAAAGCACCGGGACACAAATGACGACCGGGACACAGGGAGTATAAATGACGACCAGGATATAAGTAAAAAAAACTAAAAAAACTAAAAAAAAGGTAAAAACTACAAAAAAACTAAAAAGAAAAAAAAATAAAAACTAATAAAAAAACTAAAAAATCTAAAAATCTAAATAAACTAAAAAAGAAAAAAAATAAAAAAGGAAAAAAATAAAGGAGAAAAACAAAACTAAAAAACGAATGTATATACAGACCGGGACACCGGGATACAAATGACGACCGGGACACAGGGAATATAAATGACGACCGGGACACAGGGACACAACTACAACGGGGACGCCGGGGGGCACAGGGGGATATAAATGACGACCGAGACACCGGGACACATGGAATATAAATGACGCCCGGGACACTCAAAGAGAAATCACAGACTGGGACACCGGGACACAAATGACGACCTGGACACAGGGACAAAACTACAAAGGGGATGCCGGGGGGCACAAGGGGATATATAAATGACGATGGCGACACAGGGAATGGTAGATTAGCAATCACCATCAACAAAGCTCAAGGGCAATCATTAGAATCATGAGGTATAGATCTGAATACGGATTGTTTTCCCATGGACCATTATATGTTGCATTTTCAAGAGTCGGTAAACAATCTATTTATATGCACAGACAATGGGACAGCAAAGAATGTTGTATATTCGCAAGTTTTACGTAGTTAAAAACATATATATATATATATATCTATATTCACAGGTGGGACATAGGGACACAACTACAATGGCGCGTAACTAATATGGCGCGTAACGACTTACGCGCGCGGGGGGGCTTGGGGGGGGGGGGGGTTGCGAAGCGCCCCCACCAACTAGGTGTTGGGGTGGCACGAAGCGCCACCCCAACAGCTAGTATATATATATATATATATCACATGATTAATGGATCTTTTGGTAAGTAATTAGAGAATATACAAATATTTATTACAGAAACATATTAAAATATTGTAACACCAATATATTATAAACATTTAAGATACAGAACGTATTTTAGCTTGATTCAATGAACTAAAGTGCGGCCCAAAGTGTATGGGTAACTAAGTGTATATAAGTGTACGGGTAAGAGTGGTAATTGGCGTTAGTATTGACAAAAAAAAAGTATCAACGCCATCTAGCGTTTGGCGACACTTAATAAGAATAAGAGTAATTAATTTAATTAGTCTGATTGGCAAAATTAGGGTAGTAATAAGTTTCCGGTCTCAGTTCCTGACAGAGAAACGATTACAAAGCTTGAAAAAGATGCTAAGTCTCAGTAGACATTAGATAGCGTTGATAATTTTGTTGTAGACACTAGTGCCAGTTTCTACTCTTATAGGTTACTCATACTCTTTCGTGTGCCCATTAACTAATTTAAATGTTCTGATTTTTCACTGCTTTTTGTGCGGATCCTAGTAATACATAACTTATTATGATAAAAAACCGTAATTTTCATGATTCAAATCTTATGGCATGTAATTCAATACCAAAAAATGAAACGTTTGGCAACGGATGAAAACGGAGATAATTTCGAGCCAGTAAAAAAATAGAAAAGTGAAAATGTTTTTGGCAGAGATCTCCTCTCAGCATTCTTCAGTGCCAGAGGAAGAATAAAAAGAAAGTCAACCGAATTCCATAGAATACTATAAACAGACAAATCTTAAAAACAAAACTAGATTTAAGAAAAGGTTGTTTATGGTGAAAATCAATGGTTAAAAATATGCACCAATTAATGGTGAAAAGTGAAGAAGATAAAGAAACCCCTTCCCGAGCAAAAATCCTGGACAAAGTCTAGCTGAACTCCTTCAAAATGGTGTTGGACCACAATGAAAACTGCACCATTGGAATAACCATAGCCAAAAAACCCATAGAGGAGAAATTACAGTTTCCCACTTTGAGCAACAAGAAAAATCACTTTTTGGCATGGTAAGTAGTGACGTGTCTCCTTTTTTCGCATCTAGTGGTGCACTGAAACCGATTATAAAAGTATTTAAGGGCTCATTTGAAAACTAATTTTTATACTTAGTACCTTTCGTAGTAACAAAATACAGATAAAGTACTACCTGGGTTAACAGTTACACTTTGAGACTGATTGCGATACGATGATGACGTCATAATTGATCTCTTTGACGTGACTAAAAAATAAGAGTAGGGATGAAATAGCGTTACACTATAAGTAGGCTAATACAAATCAAATCTACCTAATCGTGAATAAGCAAAATAAACGAATCACCACTTTTAAAGAGTAGCAATAATAATAATTCTTAAGTATAAGTGAATACTCACATATATATTCAAAGCAAATGTTATTATAATATATAATATTACTAATATTAAGTACAGGAGAATAGAATATTACAGTTATGGTGTTATTAAATGGTGCTTATGGTTATAATTCTTATGGCTATTTTATGGGGCTATTAATGTCTGTTGGTTATTTCCTTAAATTTTCTATCTTTTAGATTGCTCAAACGTAATTACTGAAAATTACGTGGAACTGAAAATTTTGACAGAATTCCAGGAAAAAGGGACAAGCTTCGGGGCAAAATTTGTAGATTGAAACTGGATTCATGGTTTATGGTTTGTGGTTTACGGGTTATGGTTACGGTCATGGTTTGGGCTCTCAGAGATGAAAATCTATACTTACAACAGAGAAATACATCGTTTATGCCACTATAAGACTTTATTGTTAGATATGCTGGCTATATCACAAAGTGTATTGCTACAGCAATGTTCGATCTCTACGTTCCGTTTTACCAGGCTAAGGTCAAAACCACTACGCCACCCCAGGCCGCAAATTGGATAAATTCAGTCTGATAAAAGTATTTGAAATTACGCGCAATATAGACATAGTAAAAATGGTGCTTTTTGGCCACTGATCTAAGGCCAAGCGAAAAGGATGTCGTCCCCGAGTGGCTGGGAAGTGGTGACAGGATTTCAAGGTAATTTGAACTTTTAGGGAATGGATAAAGACTTTAACTAAATTCTATTGTTGATAAAAGTGATATTCATATATATAAATATAAATTTCGTAAAAAAAAAGTTGCACACTTCAAAAGCTCAATAAGCTTATTGACAAGACGTGACATAATCCAGATTATAGCACACTTATCCTGAACAAAGATTTCTTAAAATATTTACAAGATATAAGGATAGAATGCAAATAGATAAAACACATCAAAAAAGAAGAAGAAAAAATAATTCAATAGTTACATTGGCTCTAATACAAGATCAACATAATCCTTATCAAATTTTACTTTGAAAACGCTAAAAAAATGAGCTCATCGCTACTCAGCCCAAAATGTAATCGTTGGAATTGAAGGCCCATGTTTTTATATTTTATTTGTTTCTTAATTTTCTCTGGGATATATTACCGAAACGCTAATTCCCGATGTTACAAATATAGTTGGATGAAAAACTTGAAATTTTAAATAATATTTTTCAAAAGGGTTTACAAAAAAATAGTTTATAAATAAACAAATGGTTTATAGAATTACACATAAATAGATTTCAAGGTGTGTGTTTCCTTTAAAACATGCAATTTTGTAATAAACCTACACCAAACGTGAGCTTGCAATCCATTTGTTTGTTTCAGGTGTTTGCTATAATTAGTTTGATTTTCAAATTAGCTTTTAATTATTATTAGTTTGTTACATTATAACTTAGTTCATTATTAGTTTGCAATATATATTAAACTAATTCTAAACTAAACAAAATTAATAATTAATTTTAAACTAAACTAATAGTAAACTAATAATATAGATTATTAGTCCGTTATTATTAGAATCAGGATTAGTTTCTTATAATTAATTTGCTATAACATTGTTTGTTAGTCTGATATTAGTTAATTTCACTTTGTCAGTTTGTTCAGTGAGTTTCAGTTTTTTTTTTCAGTGAGCAAAATACATGCTCTTTCTTAGACTTTTTTTTTAGTGAATGAAAAAGTAACCTTCTATTTAAAAAAAAACAAAGAAAATTTTGGAGTAGTAACGGTACTTAAAAAGGCGGAAAGGGGGTCCCAGTCTTTTTCAATTGGAATGCAGACAAATTTGTGCAGTTCATTATATTTGTGAAATAAATCTTATCCCAACTTGAAACCACGGGTGCCCCGGCCTAGTTGATTTTATATTAAATTCTAAACTAGGCCATGGTACTTGATGGTCTATCTAATAAAGATGTGCAAGATAACATTCTTTTACTTTTCTGCGGAAAAGCGATACAGGGACTCATCCTTAGTTTTTCATGGATGACTTCAGGCCCGTGCTGGGCGAAGTAGCTCTGTGCCAACTGAAATCTATTGTTTTAGTTTTACAGTTTCCCTATGTTTAAAATTATACGCCGTATTCTACTGCTTCAATGGACCCCCCCCACCCCCCAAAAAAGTGCGTGGGTACTTGTACCCTCTATAAGGGACTACCTCTGTTCTCTGGAAAATCATCAGGTGATCTTCATAAAAAGTAAACTCTCCTAAGAGCCTTTGACAACCTATATTTTCTTAGAATGTTGTCAGCAATTCATTGTACTTGACTAAGGTATATATATATATATATATATATATATATATATATATATATATATATATATATATATATATATATATATATAATGAACTAACCTTCATTTTGTTGAATCATAGTTGCGTTTGTAGAGTGACTCGCGGTGACAGACTTTTGAAAACCAGTGACTGTACCTAAATAAAAATAATTATTTGCCATAAGATTACTATAAGATCGTTATTTCATTACTATTTTCGTTATTGATTTACTATTCTATTAAAGCAATAGATGGATTACAAAAGAACCTAAAAAGAACGAAAAAAGGAGCATTGAATGGTAAAAATCAAGAATAAAATGCAAAAAAACACAAAAAAGCGATACTAAACTTAAAAATATTAAAAAGAGCAGGAAAAAGGATAGGGTTAGGGGACAAACATGTTTACATTTGCTTATATGCTTACATTTGACTTTATTTTACGTGTTGTGTCCAAGGTATTTTAGTATAATTAGTATTTACTTTACATATAAATTACGTTGCCTTTTTATCAGTTTGATTATAAATGTAATTAGCAGCATTACTAATAAACTCTTTAAAGAGTAAATGAAGTATTCAACTAACAACTTATAGTTGGAGGGAAAAGGCATATCCTTTGCTTCCTTAATAGCCAAAGTAATGTGCAGACATTAAAAAGTAAGAACTTCAATATTATGTGGGTAATTAGTCATTGGCGCCAATTTTAAAAAATCAGACTAAACTGAATCCGGGCTAAACTGAATCCTGAAATCTTTTATGGGCCGTTTTAAGAAAACAGCCTATAATGGAAAGAAAAATAATTCTTTTCAGCATATGGATTCATTTCTTCCAATATAGCCCTTTCTGAGGAAACAAATTTTTATCAAACTTATTTTATCCACAGTCAAAAGTTATTGCATTCGTATCCGCCCAATGACTTCGTATCCGCAGTCTCACCCAAGGTAATATACCTTATAGCAGATAAAATCGACAAAAAAGTTACCAGAGGGTGAAACTGTTTGATAATCTAAGGAACAGCTAATAATTTAGCATTTATCCTCAGTATAAGGAGTTGTGACCCCCCTCCCTAAAAAAAAATTGAGAGAGCATTTTCTTTATTACGTTACTCTTCCTAACTTTCTTCCATACTTGTTTTCAATTTGCTAAAGGCTAAACTATAGTTTCAAAAAAGAGAAACACTAGAAATAAAATTATGGACAATAGAGCACAAAGGGGTTAAAATACAAACAAACTCTCTAGCAAAAAGAACTAAACAAAAGGTCAACAGAATTCAGTGATTGATTAGGAAGTTTTTAGTTTTATTTGCTTGAAAATGCTTTTCAAATAACCGACTCTCAACCCAAATCAAAGCTACGGCCAAATTTACGAAAATATTTGAAGGGGAGTTTAGTTTTCGGTACCACTTAGGTAATTTTAACAACCATCTAAAATTGTTTGTTAAAAAATAACAACAGCGATAGGAGGGGAGTCTTTTTCGAAAGATTACGAACATTAGAAATTAAGTTAGACACATTAGAAGTGTAAGTTTACATTGCTATCCTGTTATAATAAACGCGCTTTTTCCTATGACTGATTCGCTTGTTCTAGCTTGGGAAACATTTTTTTGGCTATTTACACAAACGCAAAGTTTGTGCTTGGTTCAACAAACTTGGGACTGTAATATAATTTTTTACAATTTGAATATAGACAAGCGATAGACAATTCGATAAATAACTGACAATTGACCTTGACAAAGAACTCAAGACCAGTCCTTTCAGCAAAACTCACATTTTAAATTTGTGCAATTTTTTGTCCTTTAATGTACCAAGCATAGCATAATAGAATATGTTATGCTCCGTGGACCCATCTCGAGTCTATTCATAACTTAAAATATCATTTTAAACCGTTTGTCCCTTGGTTATTTCATAATTATGAAGTTTTTTAGTGCAGTACCACATTCCGGTCAGTGTTGCCACGTTGAACCATGAAAATTAAAAAGCGAAACTAGTTAGTTGAATTTCAACACTTTCGTCCATGAAAATTGAAACACCAACAGCATATTGATTCTCAAGGACAACTACACTTTCAAAGCAAATCTATACTTTATTAAATCACTTGGTGTTACATGTTTCAATAACTTCAATATTCGTTTGGTGTTATATGTTTCAACAATTTCAATAATAATTTGGTGTTATATTTTTCAATAATTTCAATAATCATTTGGTGTTATATGTTTCAATAACTTCAATAATGATTTAGTGTTATATGTTTCAATAATTTCAATAATCATTTGGTGTTATATGTTTCAATAATTTGACTAATCATTTGGTGTTATACGTGTCAATAATTTCAGTAATCATTTGGTGTTATATGTTTCAATAATTGCAATAATCACTTGGTGTTATATGTTTCAATAATTTCAATAATCGTTTGTTGTTATATGTTTCAACAATCTCAATAATAATTTGGTGTTATATTCTTCAATAATTTCAATAATCATTTGGTGTTATATGTTTCAATAACTTCAATAATGATTTAGTGTTATATGTTTCAATAATTTCAATAATCATTTGGTGTTATATGCTTCAATAATTTCACTAATCATTTGGTGTTATATGTGTCAATTATTTCAGTAATCATTTGGTGTTATATGTTTCAATAATTGCAATAATCACTTGGTGTTATATGTTTCAATAATTTCAATAATCATTTGGTTTCAATAATACATTTCAATATTTTCGCTGATTTTCACCCACGTTTCTTTTATTAATTTGGCTGCATTATGCATGCCATTAAACTTGAGTTCCCAGTGTTCATAATTTTTTAAGATATATATAAGATGTACAAGTTTCCGCTTAATCAGTTCGAACAATAAGATTTAATTTTCACCGTCTTTGCTATTTATGACGGATACAAATTTCTATTTCTTCATAAAATCTAAGATATAAATTTAGAAGGCTTTTCCAATATTTGAAAAACCTTTTAATATTAATGACTATGGTGCCAGCAGCGTGAATAATCATGCACATTATTAACCAAATTTGTTGAATAAGGAAATGTTTACACTAAGATTATAGCTTCCACATTAAGCCGATTTGTGTTTACTTTTCAGCCGTAATGTTTTATAAATAACCAGTCAGAATCAAGAATAAACGCTTTTGTTTCATTAGAAATTTTTGGGATTTGCATACACTATTTGTAACTTAATTAAATTGATAAAATAAAATAGGTTTTAATAAGTTATTTGTGGAATAACTTATTATTGGAACTTTCCTTCTTGTCTAAAAGAGATGTTTGAGCATTCCATCCCCTTTCTCTGTAGCTCTAGTTTGTGGATCCCTTCTAGATCCCATACTGATCAACATTTACTAAAATACCAAATCGTCCGTCGGGTTTCCTTTCTTTTGATTAGTCAGTGTTGTCCAAAACTGGCAACAACCCACTCACAGAATCCTGAGCTAACACCGGGATATGAACTCACACATCCTGTGTAAACTTATAATCCAGTAAAAAAAAAAAAAAAAAAAAAAAAAAAAAAAATGTAAGCTAAATTCAACCTGAAGGGACATCATGTCTAAAGTTCCAATTCAGTAAAAATGAATCTTAATAAAGAATTGTTTTTTGGGACACAAGGTTTTTTACAAACTTTTTCTCTTTCTATTTCTTATTCTCTCGATTTCTCTCATTTCTATTTCTATTTCTCCCTCTATCTATATTTCTCAATTTCTTCTCCTCTATTTCTCTGTGGTATCAAAAGAAAATACACGTAGCTCCTTTGCGCTATTGTACAAAATATTAACGAAATAAGACAGATTAAGCTATTCAATTGTACTCTTATCCAAAACCAAAAAGAAAATATATACAGACGAGTAATAGACGTAAGAACATAAGTACTTAAGGACGTCCATGGGGAAGGACAAGAGATAGCTTCCCCTCGAAAATCAAAACACAAATCATCTGCAAAATAAATGCAAGAAATGCAGCCCCTTTTTGAAAAAAGATGTTGGACAACCCTAACCCCCCCCCCCAAAAAAATAGACTTGAATCTAATGAGATTATTTAAGTGGACATGATTTAATATACTTTACGAATATGTCTGAGTATTACTTGGCACCAACAGATCTTGCATTCAATTCTCAAGTAGTTCGAGGTTTCCAAAATGTAACTAATTTTAATATTTTATTAAATTATTACAGAAAAAGTCGAGCTTAAAATTGTAATTACTTTGTTAAATGGAAAATAATCTAAAATCAAGTACGAACGTTTTTACGTCTTTACCCAAGAGTGCATGCAAAGGGTTAGGTACCGTTGTCTGTTAGTTTGGCCTCTTTTGGAAAATTGTCAGCAAGCCAGGATTTGACTAGGTCCTTTTCTGAAAATCAACAAAGCATTCGGATTAGTACAGTCAAACCACACAATATCATGCAATTCAAACAAAGAAGGGAAGATGTATTTTGTGAAATATAAGGCAAAGTTGCACCGTAACGAGTAAAATTTTGCAATGCATGTTTTTTTTGTGGATTTGTTTGATTATTCCTCCACCATACCATGCCGTGGCACCTGGAGGGATTCGGTTATGTTAAGTTTCTGCTAATACTTGATATAAGATAATGCAATAAATAAATAAAAACAACCTGTTCATTTTAATTCAGAATACTGAAATATAGTTCAGTATATGTTTTTAGCTTACGTTTTATTGATTTTTCATCCACATTTCTATTTTTGAACCCTTCGTCTGCTACTACCAACAATTCCATCTCTGCATAGAGATGTCTTTTTCATTTAAAATTCAGTTCCCGGCATTTATAAATTCTTTAAGATATAGGCTACATGGATGTGTAAATTTCCCCTTGGCCAGTTCAAGGACTCAGATATTCATTTTCACTGCCCTTGATACTTTAAGGATCGTACCCGTAAGGGCTAGTGGTTTCTCCTTTGAGAAATTATATTTACGAATTTTATTTTGTTTTATTTGTCATTTTCCGTCTTTCTCTTTTCTTTTTTTTCTTCTCTTATACTCCTCTTATCATTGTGTTTACAACGGGTCGTAAATATATTCAACTCAATACACTTACTACTTTATTCTTATCGTGCTGTACCTTTGTCTTTTTTGTTGATGTTGACTATTTCCGTAAATAGATAAGTCATGTGTTGAGGGTGTACAATTTAAATGATAATTCACCAGACTTAAGAAGCCCTTTCTTCTTCTCCCCTCCTCCCCTAGATCTCGTCTACTTTTTTAGTATACTTCATTTTTCTTTGATATTTAAGCTAAGTTTAACAGGAGCTAAGATTTTTTTTTTTCAGTTGCCTGATCCGAGTAACCGCACAACTTTTCCCGACGAAGATTGCCCCGCCTGGCAAAATTGCGCATGAAAATAAATAAAACACTCCTATTTATACGCGGGTAAAAGCCTAAGAAATCCATTTTTCAATATTTTGAGCTACTTAGAGGAGCCTCCTTTTTTAAACATAAATGGAAAAACAGGTTTATTTTAACTGAAAGTAAGGAGCGACATTAAAACTTAAAACGAACAGAAATTATTCCGTATGTGAAAGGGCCTGTCTGTTCCTCAATGTCCCGCTCTTTACGCTAAAGTTTGACTCTTTTTCATAACTCTACTTTTTAAAACCATAAAAAACTTTAGCGTAGGGGCGTTGGAGAGGGGACAGCTAATTTCATACAGGGAATAATTTCTGTTCGTTTTCAGTTTTAATGTCGCTCCTTGCTTTCAATTAAAAAAAAACTTGTTTTTTTATTTAATTTTTCTGAACGTTTTGGAATTAATGCTACTAGTTTTAATTTTACTTTTTTTTCGGCTAAATCGCTTTTTCAAAATTCAGATCGGACGATTTTGATAAGAAAAAGGGGAGGGGAGGGGGTTTAATTGTCCTCCAATTTTTTTGGTTGCTTAAAAAGGGCGCTGAAACTTTAACTTTATTTACGAACGTTTTTATTAGTAATAAATATACATAACTTACGAATTAACTTACGTAACGAACTTCTATATTCGCATAATTTTATGACGTATATGTGGGGATTCATCCCTCGTCAATACCTGGCTCTTTACATTAAGTTTGAAGTTTGTTCAAATTCTTCAAGAATGACCCCCTGATTCACAAGGACCGTTTAATTAGAATAAATAGCTCTTTTGTACTTACTAAAGATACTTCAGCGAAAAGAGCAAGAAAATATTTAATAAAGAAGAGAAATATTTAATTTCTGATTGTTTTTAAATAATACTGGTAAACCAGGCGTCCCCTTCATAGACATTCTCTTCTCCATGAAAAATTCTTCCGTGGAAAGATCCTCCCAACTAACCCCTCTCCCCGACCCTCTTCCCACCAGAAAAAAACCCTGAAAAAGTCTGTACACTTCCTAATATCCAATACTATATGTAAACAATGGACAAAGCTTATAATTTGCAGCCCTTTTTCCGGGACTGTGGGGTATTATGTCGTCCTCAAAGACATATGGAATATAGAAGTTCGTTACCTAAGTTTATTTTGTAAGTTACGTATATTTATTACTAATAAAAAGGTTCGTAAATAAAATGAAAAGTTCTAGTGGCCTTTTTAAGGGACCGAAAAAATTGGAGGGCAACTAATCCCCTTCACCCACCCCTTTTTTCTCAAAACCATCCGATCAAAACTTTGAAAAAGCCATTTAGCCAAAAAGGTAAATTAATATGCAAATTTAATTTTAATTATTCATGTATATTGAGCTGAAATCAAAACCAGCATCAATTCAAAAACGTTCAGAAATGGAATTAAAAAAAAAAAAAATTTTTTAACTGAAAGTAAGGGGCGACATTAAAACTTAAAACGAACAGAAATTATTCTGTATAGAGTATTTTTTCAGTATAGCCTATGCTAAAGTTTGCCTCTTTCTCATAACTCTACTTTTTAAAACAGTAAAAAACTTTAGCCTAAAGAACAGGCGTTGAGGAGGGGATAGCCCCTTTCATATACAGACTAATTTCTGTCCGTTTTAAGTTTTAATTTCGCTCCTTGCTTTCAGTTTAAAAAAAAAACACCTCTTTTTATTTAATTAACCCTTTTCAGTAGGGTTTTCTGGTATACTGAATCTGACGATGTGATTTTCATTAAGATTCCTTGAATTTTAGGGGTTGCCCCTCCCCCCCTATTTAAAAAATCAGGTGAATTTTCTGAGGCTCTAAACTTTTGATGAGTAACACTAAATTTTAATTTTATATATTTTGAATCAGCATTATAAGCTTGATGCTGATACATTAAGATTCTCTTGATGTATCTATTAATATCGAAATTTAGTTTCTTAGAGTTTGATCCCTCGTCAATACCTCGCTCTTTACGCTAAATTCTGGATTTCGTTCCAATTCTTTAAGAATGACCCCTGAATAAAAAAGGGTTTGGTTAGAATAAATAGCTCTCCCGAAAGTACAAAAAAAAACTTTAGCGTAAAGAGCGAGGTATTGACGAGAGGACGAAAACGACCATATATGTAATAATTTCTGTTCGTTTTAAGTTTTAATATTGCTCTTACTTTCAGTTGAAAAAACTTGTTTTTTATTCAATTTCTGATCGTTAATTTCTGATGCTAAGGAATCTGGTTCCTCCTTCTTGGAAAATGTCCTTCTCCCATGAAAAATTTCTTTATGGAAAGATCCTCCCACGTAATCTCCTCCCCCAACCTCCCCCCACCAGAAAATAATATCCCTGAAAACGTATGTACGCTGAATCTGATGGTGTGATTTTCATTATTATTCTAGGACTTTTTGGGGGTGTTTCTCCCTTTTTTCGAAAATAAGCCAAATTTTCTTAGACTCTTAACTTTTGATGGGTAAGACTAAACTTGATGAAACTTGTATATATGAAATCAGCATAAAAATCCAATTATTTTTATGTATTTTTATGTGTTTTTAGAGTTTCGGTTACTATTGAGCCGGGTCACTCCTTACTTGCAGATCGTTACCACGAACTGTTTGACTGTTTGGGATTTCAAATTTTCGCTTTGGTTTAGTTATACCAGCTGAAATTTGAAAAGAAATCCACAAGGCGATGTTGCTTGGTAACTTTTGACTGACAAATTTTGTCGTTGCTGTTGTCAGGACTTTTCTTTACCTAATTAATGTTGACATTCAATCAGATCTGTGCGCAGGAATTATGGTTATTTAATTTATTTATGAATATTTACAAGTTTTGAAGCATTTCTAAAAAATTTCGTAGATGGTGGCTTAAGATCACCTTAAGTCCACACACAGGCGCAAAACATTTATCGAACGGGGTAGGTTCTCGTCATATTGATTAAAAATTATACCCAATCTAAGTATATGCTAAAACTGAGCATATACTAAAGCGCGGAGAACACCTCCGCGATTTTTATACCGGTGTTCAAACTTAGAAGGAGCTTTTTTGAGGAGGCTCTGAACTTTGCGCCTACCGGAAGTTTACAAAATCCTGAGCATACATGTTTGAATAGCAGCCAGGGGTCAAAAGTAACTCCAAAATCAAAACAGCTCAGTGATTAGAAATATGCAGGACATTAAAGAAATACCGCTCTAAATACCCCATAAAGCGTCCCAGAACCCTAAGTTTCGCATGAACGATGAACAAGATTCCTAACTCTCATTGTTTCTCTGCCAACAGAATTTCCTTGGGTTGATTCATGAAAAACACAAAATTCTGCATAATTTAAGTATGATATAATAATCACATTTATCCTACAGGAACTACAGATGTTTATAGATTAATCTAAATTATTGTTTGGTTTTTTCGAGTATAAGAAAAACATAATTAGACGGAATTACTAAAACCCATCATTTCTCTGCCCGAATGCCTTATCTAGATTTTTTCTTAAAAAGATTATAGCAGGACGTACATAGGGACGAACAACCCTTAATTTTTCCGAATTTCTGAGCACTTCTTGCTCAAATTATCAATTTTTTATCCCCCCCCCCCAAAAAAAAATCCTACATACAGAGTGATACTTAATCCAGGCTAATATTAGCAGAAGTATGCGTATCTAAGGACATAAGTAGAGATAAACCTCTCGAAGTAATGACAATAATTAAAATAACATATATACTACTAAAAAAGCAGGAATTCCAGAATCCAGGAGCCAAAAAATACGCTTATTTATATCAGCGTATTCGGGTACCGTATTCTATTAGCAAAAAAAAAAAATAATAATAAACACCTGCAAAAAAAATCATACTCCTACAACCAAGATTAAAAGATCCAAATGTGGAATCCAGCTCCAAAGCTAATCTTACCTAAATCAAAAACTGTCACTGTCGCCACCTCAATGTGAACATAAGTGGAATGGCTAGTTTTTTAAATATGTAATACCTTTTACTTTTTCTTCGCTAGTTCCTTAAAATTTCCGAACAAATCAATTCTTATTAAAGTTTCCATTATCTTTGTTTCAAGTAGAAAAACTAATACAGCTAGATAAGGCTCGTGCGTGGGATTACACCTTCAGGAGTGTGCCCCCCCCCACAATCAAGATATACCGAAACATTTTTACCATTATAATTTTTCTATACAAATATAGAATAATATAAGAATAATGTATATATAAATAATACAGCGAATGAGATAATTCCCTATAGTTTCCCTATAATTTTGAATATTTTTTATTAAATTTGTATGTTTTTTTGTCGCCCTCCGGAAATCAATTCCGGCGAACGTGTTTGGCACAAACGTAGAGAAGCGAAAGGACAAGATTTCAAGTTTTAACGTTTTATTTTCATTTTCAAATTTGAAAGCTTGTAGATGAAGAAATGACATTCTCTTGACAGAAGAAAACAAATTTTAAAGCTAAATTTTCGTTGTAAACATTATAGATATATCTTGCCAACCAAATAATTCTGAGATACACCACACCATTTTGATTAGTGATTCTTTTTTAATTAAGAAATAAGCTGTCAACTTTTTAGTGAGATTTGAGGCCTGAAAAGTAAGAAAGCTTCAGAATTTTGTTGCGAAGAAAATGTGTTCTAATACGATTTGATATAAAAGAAAACTTTTAAAACCATGAAAGACTGAATCTTTACTACTAGAGCAGTTGCAGTTCTGGATTATCTTGTGCCCCATGCTAAATCTTGATTCAAATCTTAAGAAAATGTTCATTTATTAACAAAATTATTTTCAATTTATTAATTAATTTATAAGTTAAATTCAATTATTTTTTATTTGTTATTTATTTGTTTATTAATTATTTTAATAATTATTATTTAATTACTTTTTAACTTATTTGATTAATTAATCAATTAACAATTTATTAATTATTTTCATTTATTGATTGCGCCCTCTACCTTATTTAATAAAAACATTTCAACTGTTTTGACAATATTTCAAAAATTTAAAGATGTTTTTTAACGGTTAGATCCTTTATTTGAAATTTTGCACCCCTAGAATTGGACCCTAGAATGGGAGCACTGCTCCCAGGGCAAGTACCCCCTCTGCTCCTCCACTAAAACTGCCTTCTTACTAGAATGTAATCATATATTTTAAGAAAGGGTTCAAGCCCTTTATTGAATGAATAAACATACAAGCAAATATATATTACTTAAAAACAGTGAAGTAAAATGCATCTTTTTCTAATTAGATCATTAGAAACATAAGACAGGGACATAAGACGGGGAGAGGGTATAGGACCTGGGCTCCGAAAATTCTACAATTTTCCAAATATTTCGGCACTACTTATTCGAATTATCAATTTTTCATTATTGCCCTTCCCCCGGAATAAATTATTGTGTACGTTCCTGACAAGAGCTAGTCCTCTGTATATGGCTTACACAGTAATTAAATTCAAAGTTAGTCTTAAATTACAATTACTAGTCCCCAACTATAAAACCTGAATGTAGCCCTTCAATAACAGGTATAAAGACATGGGCATAGTGAGGGAGTTAAGTCCACGACAATAAGATTGGAGAGAAAAGCTAATTGAAAAAAAAAGCTAAAAAAAAAATCGATTTGAAGAAAACTAGGAAGTGTTAGTACATTCTTTCAGCAGAAGATCCATGGTAAGAAAATCAAACAGAGTTGTTTGGATAGATTCGAATATTAAGTCAGAAACCTTTCTTTTAAAAATAGAGTATTTTTTAGAAATGACAGTGTATATCAGTGAGATGGAGAGTGTAATTTCTTTCTCTATAGAGACTCTATAGAAAAATATTCAATTAATATTAAAAAAAAATGACCCGAATATTTATTACTTATATAGTTTAATATTGTAAATACAATGGGGTTTCCTATTAGATACAATCGCAGGTTTTTGCAGCTGACTCAAATAGGTGTTGTACTCTCGCCAAAATACAAATTCAGCCACAACTTGGTTAATACTTTAATAATACTCATGCTTTTTTCAAGGTGATATTGTTGATATTTGATAATTAAAAAATTGTTAACGTCCAAGTAAATCCATATTAGGATACAAATATTTAAGAATAACGAATAATAATTAGCTATTTGTAAATATAAGCCAATAAGCTGACACTATAGCAAATACAAGCGTTAATGCCACTATCACGAAGCATGCGCTCAAAAGGACTAATCCAGGTTCAAACTAAAACTACAGGGTCAATAGGTATCATTCAAGATACTTACGGCCGTGCATGTGGCCGTTAATTTCCCTCTTGACCAGGTCATCAAAAACAGCATCAATGTCGCTCGCGATGTCACTCATGTCAAAATCACTTGCATCATTCTGCTTCTTCTTCACTGACGAGATCAAACTAGGTTTCTTGACATCTTTTCTGGCAGTGACCTGGATTGTTGGTTTTGTTAATTTGCTGGAACTATCTAATAAATTAGGCGAGTCAAAAAAGTATTTCAAAATTTCTTCTTGCTTCTTTTCAGCAGAAACTGGAGAAATTCGGGCTTCAAATTGTTTAGGAAGAGACTTAATCCCACCAATGGAATTTCTTGGAGAAAATTTCCCTGTCGAAAGAACAGAACCATCTCCAGCATACAGACTTTGCGGCCTTCGAGGTGATGGACTTCTGCTATCTTGCTGCTTGAACAAACCTCCGTCAATAGCACTTGATAAAGCAGCAACGCGTGAACCGGAGTTACTTCGCGGGACTTGTAGATTCTGAGGGGTTTTTGATTTCTGCTCAAATACAGTTCTTGGCAGAGGCTTTGGTTCATCAAGCCTTTTACGTGGAGGCGGGACAGGTTTTTGAAAGGTAGCAACTTTTGAAACTATTTGAAAATTCTCCGCCTTTTGAATTCGGACATCATTAACTATTTCAGTGTCTTTCGTTTTTAGGTTTGTCGAAGAATGTTCGCGAGTGAAACCAATCCCGGGTCTGAGTCCAACTAACGTATCGGACTCTAAATATTCAGGCACATCGACTCTTGGCACTTGTGAAGACGAGTAAGAATACGAAAGGATTTGAGGTGAATTACAGCTGTCAGGTATCCTTTTTTCAGGTTGGTTTATCGGTGGTAGTTTTACATTTCTTTTAACAATGTTGAAGTCACCATCAACCTTATTTTGAGAGGTAATGATAGATGGTAGGTTTTCTGGGGGCTTGATTTGTGTCAACTCAGGCAAATATTTATTTTGTGGTTTTTCGAAGCCTTGAGACAAGTTGGGTGGTTTTGGAGGCAGCGGTAACACATTTCGGGGAATCCTTTTGTTCTCTTCGTCTCTAGAAGTTTGAGCAGAAAATGTATTTGTAGGTATCATCGGACTAGATGTAACCCGTTTAGGTGGGTAATTGTTACCTATCTCAGAAGCGAAGGAACTTTGGCTCCCACTTTTTGAAATTACAAAGTTGCTCACTGAGCTTGTTTTATTGACATCCTCACGCTCGTCATTATATTTGTGCACAATATTTGTGAGTGACCTTAAGCCAGTGGAAGAAAATGATGAAATCTGAGGGTACCGAGGCTTTGGAATGCCACAAATATCATCGTCACTTGAATCTTCGGATGATGCATCGAATTGATCTTCCCGGTCAATTTGATATTGAGTTCGAGTAACTCCATTACTCTCACTGATGCGTAAAGACTGGGGTCTCTTCCTCATCCTTTGTGGGCTCTGCCTCACAGATTGTTGACCATTCTTTTCCTGACTATTCTTCTGTTCAGTAGTTCGAGCTGCAGAACTCTGCGCAGCTTTTGTCAATGATTTCAAAATTTCATTATTTGCATTGTTTCTGCGCGGCACTTCAGGGTTTGATACACCTGGGCTTGGTAAAGTACTTCTAAATGGCTTAGGAACTGCCTGAACAACACCGGTATTAAAGTTCCTCTTCAGTGAGCTGTCACTGCTCGACTTTGAAAGACAGGATATTGGCCTTGATTTATTCAAATGGCTCATTTTTGCAATTCTGCCACTATTTTCTACCTGATCACGAACCACTGCTTCTCTAACATGTTGCTCAGACATAATGAGGCCTTGAATAAGTATGGAATTAGTCTCGAGATCTTTAACCAGCTCTAAAACCTCTTCGCTCTTCTGGTTTATTTGAAATGCCTCTTTTTGACATATTTTATTAGAGGTACTTGCCTCAGTATTTTTCATATCTAAGGTTTTTTTGCCCAAACCATTTTGAAAGTTCTCGTTTTTCATCAAATTCGAAAGCTTTTCTTCATAGAATTTTTCATTAGTAGTCTTTTTAGAAGATACACACGAATTTTGCGTCTTGAGCACCTCCTCATCATTTTGCTGAACAAGAGAAGGCCCTGAACTATTTTTTGTTAAAATTTTCGGAAAAACAGAAGATGTCTCTGTTCTTTTAGTAGGTACTTCATGAGATGCACTGTTTTTCAGTGCACCATGCACCGTCCGTGCACCCTCTTGAGATGCACCATCCACTCTTCTAATATCCTTCACCCACGGAGGAGTTATCACAGGTGAAGTATTCGAATGAAATAATTGTGGCATATCTGCTTTTTTCTCACGACAAAAAGATTTTCCGAACAACTGTGATTCATCCAACAATTTGCACTTTGACGTAACTACTGGAATATTTTTAGGTTCCAGAGAGACTGGCTTGGAACTTCCAACATTCACAAAAGACTTGGCAATGCACTCTTTTCCGTTAGACATAGGAAATGTTTGTTTTGATTTTTCTGGGATTTTTATAGGAGCCGACAGAGAAATTAATTCAGAATTTTCCAATTCTACGCTTTGGTTTGTAATCAATTTTACAGGAGCCGATGCAAAAACCGGTTCAAAATTATTCTTTGCCACATTTTGCTTTGTTGTTAAGTCCTTTTTATTCTCTATTAAGTTCGGGATAACTTCACTAAATTCCTTTACTCCGTCACAATTTATCTGCGAGTTAACGGCTGTATTTACTTGAAGTTCAATTGTATTTTTAAGTTGATCAGTTGGTAATGAACTTTTCCTGTCCTCAACCAGTTTTACAATATTTAAAGTAGAATTAATATTGCCATTGGAAATTCCTGAAGGGTCTGAAGTTTCCAACTTATAGTTCTCTGCATCTAATAAAATGCTTGTTTTTTCTTTTTTTTCGCACAAACCATTAAAATCCTTGCTTTTTTCAAGACTTGCAATAGAATTTACCTCGTTTCTGCTCACCCCATTCACAGAATAGACAGAATAACGATTTCCTGAATTTCGATCCCTACATACTTGTCGCTTGTGTTCATCCACTCCCAAATTTGAAACTGGCGTACTAGGAGTAGATGAATGTCTGGGAGGACATAATTGATAGGGTGCTTTGCTATCTTTTTGATCCATAAAGAGACTGTCTATCTTCGGTTCAGCACGTGATCTATTTATAGGTGGTTCGGGACTAACTGGCGGAGACGCTTTTGATTCGAAAGCTGTTTTAATACTGGAAAAACGCGATCCCCAAATACCACCAACGCCGCGACCACCTGCTCTCGTGAACGTAGGAGGTGTGACAGTTGTTGTGGTTGTATTTTTACAGATAAATGCGAGAAATTTTCGGTCATTCTCCGTTTGTGGAACAAAAACTGGCGCTTCGATGCGTTGAGGTGATATATTCTCTGAATGAAATGCTTTAGGAATATTAATTGTATTTGCTCTTCTTGCATGTTGTTTCATTGAATCTCTTCGTTTAAATCTGTTTTCATTCCTAGAAGGTCTCTCTTTTGGGGTTACTTCCTCTGGTTTAATTTTAGATTCCTCTGATTCGTTGGCAAGGTTTGTTGGCACCTGATTCCACGGCATTTGTCTTCGGATATACTGAGCAACAGACAAATCCAAATTTTCATGGACAGGTGTTTGTTCCTCTAGTAATTTTTGTTCTTTCGGCATGGGTTTGTTTAATTCGTCAACAGTGTTGTGAAATAAAAATGGGTTTCGACTAACGGAACTACCTGATTTACTACGCTGTATAAGAAAGTTTTTAGTATTGTTTTCGATTTCGCAAACTTCTTCGGGAGTTGAAATAATAACATGTTTTTTATCGCTTTGTTGGATCACAAGAGGTACTTTTTCTTGGGAATCACAAGTGGTTCTGGAAAAAGAATCATGAACTTCTGAGATGATAGTGGTGATCAATGCTTTATTTATTAAATTATTAGGGGGATTTTCAGGCTTTCTTTTGACTTCATTGTCATTTTCAGCGAAAGATAAAGAAGATTCTCTTTGAAGTTTATAATCACCCAAAGAGTCGTTCGAGGATTGTCGTGTAGGAACTTTTGTACAAGGATCTACATAATGACCATCAACCGAATTATCCCTACTGATGTACTTCAAACTATGATTAGATCCCGTTTTATCTATGCTTGTTTGACTAGATTTCCCTCTCGCCATTTTTGGTTCGTCAATTGATGACTGCTTACTTATATTGGTGCTACTATCTTCCTCGGAATGCGATAAACTCTTTCTATATTCTTTGGATAGCTGTTTCTTAATAGCAGCTTTATGAACAGCTAAAGTTATGCTTTCTGATTCAGTGTAAAGTACTTTACTAGGGTCTTTTAAATTTACTTCAAATGCTTCTTGCCGCTCCATTGGGGCGCGTATAGTCAGCTGACCTGTAACTGCATATTTTTCTTCATCTGTGTCAGTACTTGTGACTGAACTTACTGATTGTACTTGAGAAATTTCAGGCTCTTTATCTAAATTTAACGTGGCAGGTCTCTGAGGTTTTGTTACTTCTTGAAATGCTGAAATTCGCTCAGGTCTCTGTTCAACTCTAAGATCGTTATCTCGTACATTCAGAAACAGCGTTGCGACTTCTACTGTTTCATCTTCTTCCTCAGCATCAATTAATTCAATAGAGCAATCACGAGACCTTTGTTTTGTTACTTTAGCATCTACATTTATCTCTTCTTCTTTAAGGCGAGGATCAGATTTGGTTTTAGATAAAAAATTTTGAATATCTCCATAAGATTTACTAGATTTTTGGAGCCCATAAAAAGTAAATCCATCTTCGCTGTCTTCAGAATCAGCAGACTTGGTAGGAGCATAAGGTCTTGGTGACGGTGTGTATATATCCCCAATACTCTTTTGCTTGGTCAACAACAGGCGTGGCTGTTTAGTTTTTTCAATACGCCTTTGCGCTTCTAATAGTCCAACACGACCCAATTCAAAGTCAAACGATGGTCTTATTTGACCTGATTCTTTTTCGGCACTTTCTTTCACTTTATTACGGGCTGCTGCACGAATGGATTGTCTTAGATCAAGAATATTGCAAGGACTAATATTAACAGTATGAGACCGTTCAGTTTTCTTTTTTGCAAGACGGACCTTCCACGGAACTGACTTTGGCTTTTCAATATCAGGAGGTACATTCACCTGATTGTTTTCCTTATCACTATCACAAGTTTTAAGAGACATTTCTTTTGCTTTTAACTCATCTACTGGCTTAAGATCAGGGTAGTGAAAGAAGCGCCCTTTTACCCCTGTATGTTCGACTAAGACTCTAGATGATCCAGCAGAACTATCACGGACAACTGAGTTCAATGTAGACTGAAGTCTGCTGATTAATGATACAACTTCAAGTTCTTTTGCTGAGTTTCTATCTCTGCCTTCTAATTTATCTTTCAGTTTTGATAAGGCACTCTGTACCTGGGAAACAACGTTATCATCCTGTCCTGGCATGTCTAAAGATTCACTGATGCCATCCATAAACATTTGGAGAGTTTCCTTTTTACGATCATCACCAGACTCAGTACCCGAATCAAACATATTTTCTTTCACAGACGAAGCTTCCACTACCCGACAAGCACCCTGGCTAAGCGAAGTACATAATTGGCTGATAAGCAGTGGTAAGAATGACTCACCATCTGGTGTAGCTAATTCCTGATTGGTTGATACAAACGCCGAATGTTGGGTGATGTTCACTACAGGGGTGGTGTTCAATTCAATGCCTAAGGAATGAAATAAGGTTTGTACAAACATCTCAAGCCTCAGCAGATCTTAGCCAGGTTGGACATAAAACTCAGATTTAAAATAAAAAGTTACAACACCATAGTCTATACCAACAAATTTGTACACCGCTCGTTTTACTAATTGGTAACCAAGGACAAAATGATGTGTCAAACGAAGGGGTTTTCTAGAATTTCTATTTCATTTAAAGCTTATCTCGCGTTAATTTTTCGCTTTCGTTTTAATTACACTTTTTTTACATAAATGAATTTGCATGTTTTTTACTGTCCTTGGTTACCAATTGGTAACCAAGGACAGTCAAAATGGAATCTGACTGTTTGATCTGATTCAGTGAAAAAACATGCAAATTCATTTAAAAAAAAAAAAAAAAAACAGGAAGCACAAATTAAATATTTGATGAAAAAGACCTCTATTTTTCTTTTCTTCATACTTCATTACTGATTTTGAAACTCTTTTTTTACAAAGAAGCTTATCAAAAATTTAGGCTTATCTAATGGGAAAAAATTTACGAAAAACAATTTTTAGAAAAAGTGGCAAAAATTAAAGTAATGAAGAGTCCAAAGACTAAGACATGGAAATAAAAATGTTTTATTTTGACCACCTTGTACTTAAAACCGGCCCAAAATCTTTTTGGTTCTTTTTTAGGTTTTCAGAATTGCTTACCGAATATTTTTTTTCCTTATTCATCTCTTTATCTTTGCAAAGGGGATAAGGCTTGTCTAGTGCGTGCATCAGGGAAGCATTTGTTCTTTCGCAACGGAAGCAATCCCTGTTTAGTAAAAGGAGACATTTATATGCTTTTAGTTAATGCTTGGAGACATTCGAGAGACCAAATCTGTAATATTATCCGATTCGAGTTGTAATTCCACAATCCAATTTTTTAAAATCTCTAAGATGCGCATTGACCGGAAAATGAACAAATAATAACTTCAAGTTATTATTTCTTTATTTCTAGTTAATCTGACTATCAAAATCTATGAATATGATGCAACCAATTACACTGCATTACCACATAAAAACTACAGAGTTTAATTGGAAAAGACGTTGTGACTAAAAACCTTCTTTTTTTCTACTTTCTTGAAATTAAAAAAAAAAAAAATCAAATCAGTTTTTGCGTTTTTTTTATCGAATACAAATTTGGCACAACAACAACAGGTAAATAAAACAGCAGATAAGAAGGGGGGTTTTTTTCTGTATACCTATGGTGAATAACGCTGTTTCTTAAGAAAACATGCTTTTTGACATTAAAAAGTAAATCAGCAGAGCATACATTTTTAATATAGAGGCATAGGGTAATGATTTTTCTTTTTTCTCTTTCGTTGAAGTAGGTACTTTACTTAAGTAAAATCAGTGAGGGGGGGGGTATGATTTTCTCAATATTTTCACCACTGCCCCCCACAATTTTTAAAATAATATTTTGGCATTTTTATTGAAAAATCTGTTTTTCGTATTTTCACTGAAAAATCGAAAAGCATCAGAATTACCCATCCCCTGATTTTGTAACATACATTTCCCCTCCCCTAATTTCTATGAATAACCACCACAGGAAGTACAGTTTTTATCTCTTATTTAAATAACTAATCAAATATAATAATTTATATTTTATTAAATATAATAATTTATATTGCTGTAGGTTTTTTAGAGTTAGATTACAAGTTATTCAGAAAATCTATTATATTACAACCATATATTAAATTAATTGGTGTGTTTGCTTTATATGCTCCCACATTCCTATATAGCTCCTGCAACTAACTCAAATCGAATAAATTTAATAATATTTCCGTTTAATTCATCTAATGTATCCGAAGCTATTCCCAGTAATGGACTTTTTAATAATGATTATATGTTATAATTTAATCCAATTGTTATTAGAAAAATATGGCTAATTTGAATCAGATTGCAAAAAGTCACCAGACAAATATAACATAATCTATCTGACCGCTAGAATATTCAATTTGAGGAGTTTGTAACCAGGGTTTCGACAGAATAGAGAAGGGGACTTCCGGACCACCCTCTTCCGTGCAGTACTTATTTGAAGTTTTTCCTGTAATATCATATATTTTCCGTTTACTCTGCCTGTTTCTAGTATTTTCCTGGAAGTTGTGCCCCCCTGCAACTGAAACAAAATCCGCACTGAGCCTGGTATAAGCCCAATCACTTAAATTTTCTATTTTAAGCAATATTTTCCTCTAAAAGTAGGTGTTTTGACACTGCCGAGATATAGTCTCAATCTTATACGGAAAACACTCGATAATCCATTATTTATTATTTTGCAGGTCAATTTCAAAGTATAATTCTAGTTAACTTCTTATAGGATTTTTTTTACTACTTCTTATGTGATTTACGGAATATTCGACGAATATCAGACTCAATAATTCCTATCAGCATGTCTTTCCAGACAAAGTAAAAGTGTTTTTGATCCCTAGTCTGCTTCGTCATGTGTTTGCAAGGGAACCTACGGTGAAGGGAGCATTCAGTCCCCCTTTGCCATAGAGACTAAAACACACAAAAAGCGCAAGATTTCGCGACAATTGCCTAATTGGCATCTATTTTTCAGACTTAAGGCCAACCAGTTCCCCTGCTACACCGTAGAATTTTTACCCCTAGTATATAAAACTTATGCTGGTACCTTTGTTCGTGCGTGACTTTCATCTTTAAGAGAGTCATACAACTACACATTCAAAAGCTTAATGATCACATAGATCACATATTAATGATCACATTTTAAAGCTTATAGATCACATAGATGATAGTCTTTTCTTTTCTGTTTTTGATTTATTTCACAATTTAAATGTTGGATTCTACACAAGGTTTTACATTCTGAAATAATGTCATAAAGATAAGGAATTGGATGAGTGTTACAATACAGACAACATAAATGGACCGAAAGTGGGAGCAAGAAAAACATTTAACATAAGAATGAAACAACCAAAACTATAAAACCAATTCCTGAGCCAAGTTCTCTGAGCCAAGACCGGAGCTTCATTTTCCTTCGGCAGCCGGATTTTATGTCATTCAATCAGGCAAATCTTCATTTCGGCGAATATTCTGTTCGGCTCTGTTCGGATTAAATAAAAAAAACAGGTAATTCCTGTTCCTTTTAAGTTTTAATGTTGCTTCTTGCTTTCAGTTGAAAAAACTTGTTTTTTATTTAATTTCTGATCGTTTTTTGACAATGCTGGGAAATCTGGCACCCCCTTCATGGAAAATTCCCTTCCCCCGTGAGAAATTTCTCCATTGAAATATTCTCCCATGTAACACCCTGCCCTCGACCCCCCACCCACCAGAAATAAATTCTCCTCTGAAAACGTCTGTATACTTCCCAATAACTAATACTATATGTAAACAACGGGCCAAGTTCATAACCTGTAGCCCTTCTCCAGGGGACTGTGGGGGATTAAATCATCCTCAAAGACATAGTTTTTAAGTTTTTCGACTATGCTGAACAAAATGGCAATCTCAAAATTGTGGTCGGGCAACTTTGGGAAAAAATAAGCGTTGGAGTAGGCCTTGTTACCCTCTATTTTTTTGGTCACTTAAAAATGACACTAGAAATTTTGTTCCCGTTTGAGTGAACCCTCTCACGATACACTTAGGACCACAGGGTCAATATGATCACCCCTTGAAAAAAAAAACACGCATCCGTGATCTTTTTTCTGGCAAAAAATACAAAATTCCATATTTTTGCAGATAGGAGCTTGAAACCTCTACAGTAGGGTTCTCTGATATACTGAATCTGATGGTGTCCTTTTTGTTAAGATTCTATTACTTTTAAAGGGTGGTTCTCCCTTTTATAGGAAATAAGGCCAATTTTCTCAGGTTAGGTTATAACCTTTGACGGGTAGGACTAAACTTAATGAAACTTATATATTTGAGATTTGCATAAAAATCCAATTCTTTTAATAGAGTTTCGGTTATTACTGTGCCCTTTCGCTCCTTACTTACAATTCGTTACTATGAACTGTTTGATAAGAGATGTTAAGTTCGTTTGTTTTAGACCAGTGAAGATTTGTTTAAAATCTTAACCAAAAAAATCACCTTGTTTCAAGAATGAACTAGTGAATGTACAACACTGAAGTAATGTACTATGAAGTTTGACACAAAAAAAGAGCAAGAAAATACAATTACTAAAAATAACCAAGAAAAAGAGCCTGTGGACAAAGAGAAGTGAAAAGATAAAAAAAGGAAGTCTTCAGGGATTTCCGACAAGCCGTCCTCAGCCCCAAAAAAAGAATATTGATGTGAACTCTTAACCTGAGGACGGCTTGGAGGAGGTTGTCGCAGAAATATCTGTTTTTGCCTTTTTACTTCTTTTTACCCAATGTCTGAAAATCACCCTCGTTTTCTTCATTATTTTTTTATTATATTCTTCCTTTTTCCATTTTTTTTTGTCAAACATCATGTATAGCCAGTTGATCTAGGAACATATTTAAAATGTGCTATTAGTTTTTTTTTTAAGTATAGACTCAAAAGAACATTTTCTTTCAAGAGACATCCGAAAATTAGAAAATTTTGCTTTCAACCAGAAACACCAGCCGGAACTAATATAGAAAGGTCGCTTAGTCGTTATTTTGACAAAATTTGCAGCTTTCTTTCAGAACATTGCCTTAGAAACTCACCCTGCTTTTCTGCAGTCAAAAGGTCTCGGATCCTGGCTCTCAGTTTTTGCCTTCCCTCGTAGTCATTACAGTTATCAAGCTAAAAGAAATATAAATGTATAATAATATAAAATATATACATATATAAATAATAATAATAATAGAATATTGAAAAATGAAACAATAAAAAAATAAAGTTTAATGACTAAAAGTCAAAGGTGAACCTCAAAATATATTCCGTATAGTCAACTTATCAAATTGACACGTACATTCAGCTTCCAAATATAATTAGTTACTGTAACTTTATCTTAAACTTAAATATCAGTTTTTTTTAGAATTTCTATCATCAGTAACTTAATGTCAATATTTCTAGCCATCCCTTCCTCTTCCAAAAATTGAACAAATTACACAAAAATCCTTAATTATGGCAATCCAAAGGTGAAAAGGTATCAAAGTTGAGTTTTCCTTAGTTGAGTCATTAAACTTATCAAGCTAAAAAGTTAAATCCTAATTACTTCAAGTCAAAGCTGAAACTTAAAAATATATTCACGTAGTTGATTAATTTGAAAAAAAAAAAAACAAATTCAATCAGGTTTAAGTTATAGCTAGTTGCTGTAGCTTCAACATAAACGTCAAAGTTTTTTATTCAGTTTATGAATATAATTCATAAACTGAATTATATATTGGGCTGTGCCCAATAATTTAGATATTGGGTCGTGATCAATAACCAGGACCATACTTTCAAGCTTTATGATCATTCCATGTTATGCCCCCCTACCCATAAATATAGGCAAATTACACAAAAATGCTTTGAAAAAAACTAGAAAGTTGTTTTCCATAGTGAGTCCATACAATTGTCAAGATAAAAATTAAATCGCAATTACATAGAGTAAAATATGAAACTTAAAAAAATCCTTCCGTATACGGACGTCTTTATAATTGTTGTAAGGTTGGGACAATTTCTCAGGTTAGTAATACAGTACAGAACTATATTTTTTTATTTATGTAATATTTTTGTTTATATAATGTGATTTAATTGAAATTTGACTTTTCATTCTGTACTTGCTTGGGTCTGAGGCTATGAAAGCAATAAAGACAATTATTTTTACTATACTTCATTTATTGAACTTCACTGAACTTTATACTTTATTTATAATTCATTTATTAAACTGACACGCTTAATCAGGTTTCAACTATAGTTAGTTGTCATATTTCAATCCTAGGCATTTGTATAAGATCTTTTGTCATTTTAGGATATAACTTAGTTCCATAAACTGAATTGCATTTTCAAAATTTATGATCATCTCATTTTAAACCCAGCCCCTCAACAATAAAAACAAAACACAAAAAAGATTTAATTTTGGCTATTTAATCTCCCAAAGACTGAAAAACTGCATTTTCACAAGTTGACAGTATTTAAATTTATTGAGCTAAAAAGTTACATTTCGAAGTTAAACGTCTAAAAAGTTACACGTCTTAAATTATTAATTATATTAATAATTTAATTAGTAAATGGTTAATTTAATTAGTTAATTAGTTAAATTTAATTAGTTAATGGTTAAATTTAATTAGTTAATTTAATTAGTTAATTTAATTAGTAAATTGTATAAATTAGTAAATTTGTCCAATCAAAAATTTAATTAGGCTTCAAATATAGTTTGCTGTCGTAGCTTTATCTTCAGCACGTGTGTATTTTTTTCTTTTTTTAGCTCAAGAACAAAGTATAGTTTCATCATCCAGATCACACTTCCAATATTTATGACCGTTACATCTTAAACGTCAAATACCCCTTAAAATAAAGACAAATACCTTAAAATGCTTCATTTTGTCTATTAAGTTGCCTAAAAACTTGAAAAATGATGTTTTTTGGGTTGACACTCATTACAGTTATCCAGTTAAAAAACAAAGAAAATAAATTCCAGTTTCTTAAAGTCAAGTTTGATATTTGAAACTTATAGCATTCATTTAGATAATTTAACCAAACTAACAAATTTAAGTGAACTGATGTTATAGGTAGCTCTGGTAACTTCATCTTGATTTCAATCGCACATGTTCTGTTGGTAGAATATCCTTTACTTCCAACATCAAGACTGTATTTCGAAGAGCTATGATTATACGCCAATTTAAACATAAGGAGCAACCAAGTTTGAATGTGGAGCAACAGAAAGTATGACCATTTTTGGTTTCGCATGGTATCTAGTCCTCGTATCTCGCATTAATCAAATTAATTTACTACGTTTTTTATTTACCCATATGTGACTTGAAAATTATACTTTGTTTGTCAATACATCAACGACAAATAAATATGAAATATTATTCTATTATCCTACTATTCTATTATTAATTATATTATTCTATTATTATTATTATTCTATTATATTATTCTATTATTAATTATATTATTCTATTATTATTATTATTCTATTATTAATCTATTATTATATTATTCAATTATTAATAATATATATTTATTTATCAGTGAAATTTATGCATGAAGTACTTTAAGATTAGTAGAAAGACCCTATGAAAATAAACTGAAGATATGATACATTAATTTATACATTTAATATATAATGCTTAATATATATATATATATATATATATATATATATATATATATATATATATATATATATATATATATATATATATATATATATATATATATATATATATATATATATATATATATATAGTATATCATATAATACGTTCATTTACCTGTTTAGATGATTGATTCCTTCAGCATAAGTTTAACATTTAAGAAAATTATAAGAATTTCTCTCATTATATTACATTTCGTTTAGAGTCAGATATTTAAACTAAGAAAACTATAGCACAGAATAAAACAAGTTATAAAATAACTAATGTTTCACTTTTTACAGGTTTTGTCGATAGAAAAAACGAAGCGAATAAAAAAAGTACATTGCACTGTTCTTCCCAAAACACAATGTAGACAATTTATCAAAACGCAACGAGGGAAGTCAAAAAGGGGCAGACAGTGGGGATTTTTTTTTATTATTATTATTCAATCTAATCGGACATTTGACCGAAGCTCTTAAAATCTTAATTATACTTGTACTGAAAGAAAAACGACTTTTCTGAATTCAAAATAAGATCAAAGCTGAAAATGTTAATGTAGCTTATTTAAAAACATAATAAATAAAATCAATCGGCTAAATAAATGTTACAAGATTCCATGCGACCAGCGGCATTGAACCCTGAACCCGATTGTTTCAAGGCGGGACTTTATCCACTAAACTGTCACAGAGTATTCATTGTGAATATTAAGATACATGAAATAATAAGGAAGAAAAGTAGCTCGTACCAGAGAAAAAAACTGCTGACAACAGATACATTTCCTGTGAAAATCTTAGAGCTTCTTTAGAGCTACGTCTATTTTTGGATCTCTCTCTCTTAACCCTTTTCTCTCCCTTTTGCTTTGTCTCTCTCTTTCTTTCTCACTTTCTCGAACATTCTACACTGCCCTTACTCTTTCTCGTTTGCAGTTCTTCAGGAGTTATTTTTAAAAGGTTTAAATGCTCCTTTCAATTTGTGCAATATTTACAGGAGTAGTAATATTTAAAGGAATAACGATCTCCCTCTAACAAAAAGTACAAATATCTATTGCATAGTAAGTGCACATTTTTGTTTAAGTTTGATCCATAAAGGAAAGACATAAACTTACCCTTTTCCTCGTCTTTTGCAATTTTTTTTGCGAATGAAATTTTTGCAGTAATTCGGAATTGAGTAAAAAATTAAAATATCATTGAATTTTCTATAAAAATAATAGAATTAATACTTAGAATTTTTAAATATCAGCAAACGAGGTCAAAAGATTTCATAAACTAATCCTGTTATATTTTACATTATATTGTATTATACAAATTATATTATACTATATTATACGAATACTTTTATGAACTTCACACGAATCACCGTAATCATTGTAACTATGCGTATTTATTGATAGATGTTTTTAGGAATAGATCAAATAGATGTCATAATTGTGCAAATTAGGGTTTAAATTACCTAAAACCCAAAAATTCTCGTCGATAGTATAAAATTCTGTTTAAAGTATCAAAATTATGAATAATACCATTTACAAACAAGGGTACCTACAGGAGGATGAATGAGGTATCTCCTCTGCACATTATAGGAGCAGAGTTTCGTATTAATGGTAAAACATGATTCTTTTTGAATTCTTCTTTTTCACACCTTATTCCCCTGGAGATATGTTTTTTAATCCCCCTTCCTATCTTTCCTTAAAATGGATTTGCAGGCCCGTCCTCCTATTCTCTGGAAATATTAACAAGCTGTCCTTGTTTAGACGTTATCCGTGCCGATTTAGTTATCACATGGACACAAAAAATAACGCCAGGACACAGCGAATAATTCCAAAGCTAATCACTTTCGTACAGTGAGTCTAATGGAACCTTCGCCCTAAAAATAGAATACTAAAACATATGCCAAAAATGTAAATAAATATATCTGGAATGACATAATATAGCACTTGTTAGAAGTCTTTCCCAAAAAACACTGCTAGTGCTTGCCCGTTTCCCAAAGAAACATAAATAACGTCTCTGTTTCATCAATAACATGCGTAATAACAAAAAAAAAAAACAAAACACTTTTCAAAAATCATGTCACTTCCTATGAATCTCTTCTGATGAACTAAACTGAAACGAACATTTGAACTGGATATTGAAATTAAATTGACTGCGTAGCAGGAACCAAAGGTTTGCCAAACCACAAGCATTTGCAAATCAAGGCCTTGTCAGAATTTATTTGGGTTATTAACAGTCGAAAAGATTACCACAAAATTGAATATCTATTGGGTAGCTATAGGAAATATATTTATTAGAGGTCAAAAATCTTCCCCATGTTGATCCGGTTTTAATTCAACGCGTTACTCATTCTCAATCCCCCTGTGTACATCTTAAAGTGCCAGTTGTTCAACCACACTTTGCAAATTTCCGCCATACTGTGTCTCTTCATGCTGCGCACGGGGCACTTTCACCAAGCGTGGCGCTCACATAGTGTATACTTTTTTTTGAAGGTTGACAGCCCTTTGTTACAACCATGCACAAAAGTGCATGGTTTCTGGGACCGATCCAGGAGATGGTTTTAGTGGCACTTACCCTTCAAATGTTAAATCTTATACCAATTACAGTTGTGCAGGGGCTGAAACACCAGCTAGGGAAATCAAGTTTTGCTGGGCCACCTCCAAAAACTGGTTCTGTAGCCGTCCCTGTATGCTTTTATTGTGATTTTGTGCTGCACTACGTAGACATGAATTTGAGTAAGACAATTACACACGCGTATATCAAAGAGACTATTCACGTCCTTTTACGCGGTTGAACGCGTGAAACTGCCTGGATTATTGCCCATCTATTTCCAAGGGAACCTTTCTTCCAAGCTCTGGGGACCTCCTTCCGTCAGCAGGTATGATTAATATACAAAAGACTATGAAATGAAATCTGGTTGTTCTCACTGGTTCCCTGGAGACTTATACAGCCATATATATCTTTTAAAAATTAGGAAAAATTAAAAGTTTAACTTTTAACGAAAAAGTCCCCTGATGCAGTTACGCGGATTTTGATAGTAGCAGATCCGAAAGTTAAAAAGAAGGAACGTTGGTGAAAAATCATTAAAAGAATAAGCTAAAAAAATGCACCACCAAACACCTTAAGAAAGTACAGCTTTCCTCTGAATGTATAGTTGTCTTCAGGAATCAACAGATCGTTTACCTTGAATTTTATGGACAACTTGTAGTCAAATTTAACTAATGAATATGGTTTATTTAATTTTACGGTCAAAAATGGCAACACCAACGAAACAATCATACTGCCCTAAAAACTTATTGTTTTAAAACAGCCAAAGAAAAAATCATAGAAAATCAAGGTTTGGAAGCATAATAGACCTTAGATTGTGTTTAATTTTAAGTACTTTAAGGGTAAATTGTTCAATATGTACTATTGCTGAGGAGGAGGAACGTGAAGAAAAAAATAGCGTTACAAAGAAGGGAGGGAAAGAGAGGCACCCAAGATATTAACAAATCAGCTTAGATTTCTGGGAGGGGGCAACTAGCCTCCCTTAAACACAGTGAATGAAGAAGTGTTTAATACTATATAGGCCTGAAGCGGCTTAAAACGGCGACTATTTTTCAGTTGAAATGGTAGTAGTTAATATATTACTCTTTTCTTTTTATTACTTTATTATTCTTTATTACTCTTATTATTATCATTGCTTTCCTCTTCTTCTTCTTCTTTAATGATTTAATATTTTTTCCTTTGATTCGTTTTCGTTCTTGTTTCTTTTTCCATATTATTTCCTTTGTTAAATTTTTAACTTTATATTTTTCGTGTAGGCATAAGCTCCTCGTACAAAAGAAAGCTTTGTGAGCCAGTGGCTTGTTGTAATTTTTTTAATTAAAGAAATCTAAATAATAAAAATTGCAACGTTTAGTGGTGGAATTTTAGAGCTTACACAAAAAAAATAAACAGGGGCATCCGTAAGATTGGTGCACAGGACCCCCAAAAGAAACAAAATACGACACTGTCTTAAGCACCTTTTTATATGATTAGACATTTTACTTATTACTATCAAGTTCTCTTTTGATTTCTAAACAACAAATAAGCACATATATTTCCTTATATGGTCATGCAGAGAGGGGTAGGGAGGTGTTCCATGGTGAAATTTAGAAGGTGCTGGGTTACTAAATAAAAATATTGAAACCAAGTATAAAATTAAAAACTTGATTTCTGGTGCTACTACCGTTCTATGTTATTCATATGTTAATGTGCCACAAAATGTAAATTTTAATGCTATTTCTGCATTTGAAGGTTGGAAATACAACACATTTTGGAAGAAAAAGAGAAATTTATTCATCTTGAAAAACAAACAGAGAATGAAAAAAAAAATGATAAAGCCAGTCGCTTAGGCATGTTGACCTTAATTAAGTAGGCTAAAAATTTCAGTTTAATAAAAAAAAAAGTCACATACTCAATCAAGAGAACTAAAATGGGTAGCCAATAAAATTTATTGGTTGTGCAGATCCCCCCCCCTATACAAAGGATTATCTTATCCCTTTATATCCCAAAGGTCAAATGTATGTGCTCATATGGCTGTTGTTCAATAATGGGTTAGACCTAGCTAGCCACGGTGACATGTTTGAGACCAATCTGGAAGGGAAAAGCTTACAATGTACCCATTTGCTGATTTTTCAACGGACCTTCTGTCACATCTTGAAACCCAGCGAGGTTGTATGCCCCCCCCCCAAAAAAAATCGGTTCTGATCCAGCTTGATTTTAAATACGTTTGCAACTAAAATTAAAGTAGAATAAATTTAACACTAAATTGAGTTTGTTTTTCTTGCACCCAGAAATAGCAAGCAGTTTGTAGTAACAAACAGTAAGTAAGGAGTGACTGGGTTCAATAGTAACCGAAACTCTAAAAGACAGAATTTTGATGCCAATAGATACATTCAAAAGAATTGGATTTTTATGCTGATTTCAAATATACAAGTTTCATCAAGTTTAGTCTTACTCATCAAAAGTTACTAAAAGCCTTATTTTTGAAAAAAATACCCCCACCCCCCGAAAAAAAGCCATAGAATCTCAATCAAAATTTTTAGATAGCTATTTTGTTCAGCATAGTCAAAAAATCTCATGAATATCTCTTTGAGGACGATTTCAACCCCCACAGTCCCCTGGGGAAGGGCTGCAAGTTATGAACTTAGCCCATTGTTTACATATAGTATTGGTTATTGGGAAGTATATAGACATTTTCAGTGAAGATTTTTTTGGTGGGTGTGAAGGGGGTTACGTGGGTATATCTTTCCATGAAGGAATTTTTCATGGGGGAAGAGAATTTTCCATGAAGAGGGGGTCGGACTTCCCAGCATTATTTAAAAAAACGATCAGAAGTTAAATAAAATAAAAACAAGTTTTTTTCAACTGAAAGTAAGAAGCAACATTAAAGCTTAAAACGAAAAAAAAATATTACGTATATGAGGGGTTTCGCCCCCTAGGTAATGCCTCGCTGTTTGCGCTAAAGTGATTTTTAGTACTTTCAAAAGAGCTATTTATTCTAATTAAACGGCCTTTGTGATTCAGGGGTCATTCTTAAAGAATTGGAACAAACTTCGACCTTTAGTGTAAAGAGGGAGGTATTGACGATGGGACAAGCCCATCATTTACGCAATAATTTCTGTTCGTTTTAAGTTTTAATGTTGCTCCTTATTTTCAGTTGGAAAAACTTTTTTTATTATTATTTAATTTGTAAGAGAGATTACTTGCCTATTGATGACTCCAGATCCCCAATATAGTACAGACAATCTTAAAGATAGTCATTTTAATCATAACTGTCAAAATGCCAAAGAAATTTGCCTCTGTGAGGGGAGAAGATAAGCACAGTTCTGGGGGTTAAGGAATTACGAAAATAGCCCATATGAAAAAAGATGACATATTATACCTTGCTAAAATTCTTGTTAAATCTATATGAATGAAGGTTCCAAAGTGAGGGCACTTAACCGAAAGGAGCCGTACCAATCAATTCTTAATATTAACTGTCAGTATCACTTTTTGACACACACAAGAAAATCAAGTACCAGTTCAGAGAGATAAAGAATCTTACCCCTCTCCCCCCCTTTTGGTTCCCATATAACCAAGAAACATACTACCATAGTTAAGAATTTTTTTTACTGGAGCCAATGTAAACGAAATAAGTATCCCGAAATACCAAATGTTAAAGCCTTACCGGTGATAAAAACGAGGAAATTCAAAAATTCCTAAAAGATTAAGTTCATTTGAGTTTAAAAAGCATGATTTAATTAGAGCGGCTTGATGCGGACTGGGAATAGATAATTTCAACGAGGGCGGACCAAATTTTAGGCGTTGCCAATAACGCAAGAATCTATTTCTAGTAAAAGCTTCAATTCATGGAATTTCTAATCACGGGAACAAAAAGATGTAAAAAGTATTAAAACAACGTTAATTTGCGACGGGATGTTAAGGACAACAACTCGGTAGCATTGCGCAGAAGCCATCAAAATAAGATTTTTCGCCAAGTGGTGTCACTGAATTATTCCTATGAATAATCTTGAATATTGAATAATAATAAATAATTGAATAATAATAATAATAATAATTGAATAATAACGAATATTCCTATGAAGAAATAATCTTTTTAGAGGGGTTTTTATGGAAGGGAGGGTGGATATTTATTTTATTGTTTTTAATTCACTTAAAGAGTGACTTTCTTGGCAGAATTAACGCTGCATCCATTACCTAGACGATTTGCAGTAATACTGTGTAATTTTCAAGACAAGTTCAAGTAACAAATGTAAAAGTGACATTTTCAAGTGACAAGTTCCTTATGCAAAGCTTCACAGCGCCAACATAAAAAACAAATATCATTAGTCTTCACAATTGATTCTTTTTTTTACCGTTTAAAATGTCTAATAATCCTCTTAAGACAGCCTTTTTGGCATTTCATCTGTAAAGAGTCTATTTCAAGGCTATGAAAAGAGAGGGGCTTTGGTTCCGTGTCGCAAAGTTTAAAAATTTGTATTCAGAATTTTATGCTAGAACTATTTTAATTTTTTTTATTATTTATTTTATGATCAGAACATTTGTTTTAAGATAAGAATTAGATAGAGCTTCTTTTTTCTGCTGAATAAACAAGAGCTAAGAGCTCATATGGCACTTGTGACGAGGTCGGAAGAGCCGAGAGCTCATATGGTACGAGGTCGGAAGAGCCAAGAGCTCATTTGGACGAGGTCGGAAGAGCCAAGAGCTCATTTGGCACTTGTGAGAAGGTCAGAACCTAAAGTTAAACTTTATAGCACAAGATCCTTCTAAATATCAAATTTCATTAAGATCTGGTCACCCTTTCGTAAGTTACAAATACCTCAATTTTCAAAATTACCTCCCCCCTCCCAATTCCACCAAAGAGAGCAGATCCGGTCCAGTTATGTCAGTCACGTATCTTAGACAGGTTTCTATTCTTCCCATCCAGTTTCATCCTGATCTCACCGCTTTAAGTATTTTCTAAGATTTCCGGTCCCCCCAACTGTCCCCCCCCCAATTACGTTTGATCCGGTTGAGATTTAAAATAAGATATCAGAGTTACGAGGTCCTTCTAAATATGAAGTTTCATGAAGATCCGATCACTCCTTCGTAAGTTAAAAATACGTTATTTTTCTTATTTTTCAGAATTACCCCCCCCCCCCCGCAATTGAGCGGATCCGTTCCAATTATGTAAATTACGTATGCAAGACTTTTGCTTATTTTTCCAACCAAGTTTCATCCCAATCCTTCCAATCTAAGGGTTTCCCATCATTTTAGGTCTCCCCACCCCAAACTTCCCCCAATGTCACCAGATCCGGTCAGGATTTAAAATAAGAGCTTTGAGCCACGATATCCTTCTAAAAATCAAATTTCATGGAGATCCAATCACCCATTCGTAAGTTAAAAATACCTCATTTTTTCTAATTTTTCAGAATTAACCCCCCCCCCCCAACTACCCAAAAGAGAGCGGATCCGTTCCGTTTATGTCAATCATCTATCTAGGACTTGTGTTTATTTTTCCCACCATGTTTCATCCCGATCCCTCCACTCTAAGTGTTTTCCAAGTTTTAGGTTTCCCCCTCCCAACTCCCCGCCCCCATCACCAGATCCGGTCGGGATTTAAAATAAGAGCTCTAAGACACGATATCCTTCTAAACATCAAATTTCATTGAGATCCGATCACCCGTTCGTAAGTTGAAAATACCTCATTTTTCTAATTTTTAAGACTTACTCCCCCCCTCCCAACTACCCCAAAGAGAGCAAATAAGTTCCGATTATGTCAATCATGTATCTGGGACTTGCGCTTATTTTTCCCATCAAGTTTCATCCCGATCCCTCTACTCTAAGTGTTTTCCAAGATTTTAGGTTTCCCCCCTCCAACTCCCCCCAATGTCATCAGACCCAGTCGGGATTTAAAATAAGAGCTCTGAGACACAATATCATTCCAAACATCAAATTTCATTAAGATCCAATCACCCGCTCATAAGTTAAAAATACTTCATTTTTTCTATTTTTCCGAATTAACCGGCCCCTTCTCCCCCCCCCCAGATGGTCAAATCGGGAAAACGACTATTTCTAATTTAATCTGGTCCGGTCCCTGATACGCTTGCCAAATTTCATCGTCCTAGCTTACCTGGAAGTGCCTAAAGTAGCAAAACCGGGACTTTAGGTTTTCCCCCTCCAACTCCCCCCAATGTCATCAGATCCGGTCGGGATTAAAAATAAGAGCTCTAAGACACAATATCATTCCAAACATCAAATTTCATTAAGATCCAAATACCCGCTGATAAGTTAAAAATACTTCATTTTTTCTATTTTTTGCGAATTAACCGGGCCCCCACTCCCCCCCAGATGGTCAAATCGGGAAAACGACTATTTCTAATTTAATCTGGTCCGGTCCCTGATACGCTTGCCAAATTTCATCGTCCTAGCTTACCTGGAAGTGCCTAAAGTAGCAAAACCGGGACCGACAGACAGACCGACAGACAGACCGACAGACAGACCGACAGACAGACCGACAGACCGACAGAATTGGCGACTGCTATATGTCACTTGGTTAATACCAAGTGCCATAAAAATTAAATCAAAAGGGGTCTACTGTCAAAACGTTTGTACTACCCAACCATTCTAGGAGAGCTAGCGGCCAGAGATTGCCGAAGATTGTCTTTTTCGGTCAACCTTCTAGGGCTGAACAGAAAGGAGTTCGGCCTCGTCATGGGTGGAAGGGTGTCATAAATTAAGCTTTAAAGGAAATGAAAACTTCCAGGGAGGATATAAGGAGGGAGGCTTTGAATAGATTGGGTTGGAGGAGGAGCGTACGTAGCTGTGTTGGCCTCAGGTGGCTTGGTGCTGCTGTGAGTTATTAGAAGTAGTAGTAGTAATGCAAAAAAAGGGAGAGGGATAAACCCCGGACTAAGTCTTGGCTCTCAACAGCCCTGCTTCTTTTCCGCAGTAACAGATCAACGGATGGACTTCAATAATAAATTATACTTCCTGTGACTTTTAAATAATAATCCTATGACTTATAGCTGTGGGAGTAGCTAATTCCAAAATATAGGCAAGAAATCTCTGGAGATTACTTTATACCACGATTTTTGACCTTGTACCCATCCGCAGCGAGGACAGTGGCAACCGTCTAAAGGGTCTTAAGCTGTCTTTTACGGCGGGGGAGGGGAATAGTAATTGTATATCCGGGGTGGAATCTTGGGGCTCGATGTACAAGTTTGTTTTAAAAGACCACTGAACCCCAATGAGCCTTATAATTCAGTAATTCTTGTAAAGGGCTCCCTACAAGATCTCAGATCGGAGGGCAACTCCCCCGCCCCCTTTTCACACAATCGCCTGACCAAATTTGGAGATAGTCATTATGTTTATCATAGTTGAAAAGCCTAACAACTATGCATTTGGATATAACATGACCCCCTCCCCCACAGCTCAAGGGGAAAGGTCTTTAAGTTATAAAATTTGCCCATTGTTTACACAAATTATTTGTTATTGAAAAGCATGCATATATTTTAGGGTGGGAGGGGACGAATTTTCTACTAGGATTTTTCCACAGGGGAATTTTCTATGGGACTATAAGTTCCCAGGGGGCGAACTGATCAGGAAAAATTATCTTGCTTTCTCTTTTCTTATGCGTGGATTCGTTAAGGGTAATGGTCCTGGGTTTATTTTCCCCTGGATTGAATCGTCATGAGTATATTTCCGTGGAGAGGGTATTTCTTCGTGGAGGTGGGGCCAGATTTCTGGGATCATTTAAAAAACGATAGAAATTAAATTAAAAAAAAGTTATTTCAACTGAAAGTAAGGAGCAACACTAGGACTTGAAACAAATAGAAATTATAGAGGGGAAGGGATTCATTCGGCCGTAATTAAACTAAAAATAAGAAAAATTATTTATAAAAGCCGTCTCTTAATTAGTTACGGTAGATGGATTCGTTAAGTTGCTCATTACCCAAAGTAAAAGTATATTCAAATAAATTTATTTTCCCCTGGATCCCCTTACCTTAATCTTCCGAAGGTTTCTTGAGGTACTACAGTTAATCAAACAGTTTGTGGTAACGAAGAGTAGTAGGAAGCGACCCGATTCAATGGTAACCGAAACTTTTAAAACGAAATTTTGATACTAATAGAAATATCAACAGGATCAGATTTTTATGCTGATTTTAAATATGTAAGTTTCATCAAGTTTAGTTTTGATGAAACCCATCAAAAGTTATGACCCTGAGATAATTTACCTTATTTTTGAAAAAAGAAAAAAACACCCCCTAGAGGTCATAGAATCCTCAACGCCCCGCTCTTTCAAACAGTTCGTGGCAACGAACTGTAATAAGGAGCGACCCAGCTCAATAGTAACCAAAACTCTAAAAAATGGAATTTTGATATCAATAGCTACATTAAAAGAATTGCATTTTAATGCTGATTTTAAATATATAAGTTTAATCATGTTTAGCCTTACTCATCAAAAGTTATGAGCCTGAGAAAATTTGCCTTATCCTAGAAAATAATGGGAAACAACCCCTAAAAGTCATAGAATCTTAACGAAAATTACACTATCAGATTCAGCGTATCAGAGAACCCCATTATAGAAGTTTCAAGCTCCTATCTACAGAAATGTGGAATTTTTTTTTTTTGCCAGAAGGCAGATCACGGATGCGTGTTTATTTGTTTGTTTGTTTTTTGTTTTTTTTTTCAGGGTGATCGTATCGACCCAGTGGTCCTAGAATCTTGCGAGAGGTCTCATTTTAAAGAAAATGAAAAGTTCTTGTGCCCTTTTTAAGTGACAAAAAAATTGGAGGGCACCTAGGCCCTCTCCCACGCTAATTGTTTTCCCAAAGTCACCAAATCAAAATTCTGAGATAGCTATTTTATTCAACGTAGTCAAAAAACCTTATAATTATGTCTTTGGGGACGACTTACTCCCCCAGAGTACCCATGGGAGGGGCCACAACTTACAAACTTTGACCAGTGCTTACATATAATAATGGTTATTTGGAAGTGTACAGACGTTTTCAGGGGGATTTTTAGGTTGTGGGGGGTGGGGGGGTTTGATAAGACGGGGATATGTTAGGGAAACTTCCCTTGGAGGAATGCGTCATTGGGGAAGAAAACTTTCATGAAGGAAGCACAGGATTTTCTAGCATTATTTAAAAAAATGAAAAAACAAATATGAAAAAGTTTTTTCAGCTGAAAGTAAGGAGAAGCATAAAAACTTAAAACGAATAGAAATTTTTACGCATATGATGGGCTCACCTCCTCCTAATATCTCGCTGTTTACGCTAAATTATTTTTAATAATTTCAACTATTTATTCTACGGCTTTTGTGATTCAGGGGTCATTCTTAAGAAATTGGGAAAAATTTAAGATTTAGTGTAAAGAGCGAGGTACTGACAAGGGGGTGAACCTCTTCATATACGTAATAAAACATGAGAATACAGAAGTTCGTTACGTAAGCTAATTTGTAAGTTACGTATATCTTTTACTAATAAAAACATTCGTAAAAAATTAAAAGTTCTAGTTGCCTTTTTAAGTAACCATAAAATCGGAGGGCAGCTAGGCTTCCTCCGCCGTTCCTTTTTTTCTCAAAATCATTCGATCAAAACTATGAGAAAGCCATTTAGCCAAAAAATAAATATACAAATTTCGCTTTAATTTCATCTGCGGAGAGCCAAAATCAAAACATGCATTGATTCAAAAACGTTCAGAAATTAAATATAAAAAAAAAACAGGTTTTTTTTAACGGAAAGTAAGGAGCGATATTAAAACTTAAAACAAACAGAAATTACTTCGTATATGAAAGGGGCGACTTCTCATCAACGCCCCGCTCTTTACGCTAAAGTTTTTTATTGTTTTGAAAGAAGAGTTAAGAGAAAGAGTCAAACTTTAGCGTAAAGAGCGGGGCGTTGATGAGGAAGCAGCCCCTTTCAAACAGTTCGTGGTAACGAACTATAGTAAGGAGCGACCCGGCTCAATAGTAACCAAAACTCTAAAAAATGAAATTTTGACATCAAGAGCCACATCAAAAGAATCGCATTTTAATGCCGATTTTAAATATATAAGCTTTATCAAGTTTAGTCTTACCCATCAAAAGTTACGACTTTGTCTTTGGGGAGGACTTTGATCGAACTATGTCTTTGGTGACCAGTTCCCCGTGGGAGGGGCTACAAGTTACAAACTTTGACCAGTGCTTACACATGGTAATGGTTATTGGGAAGTGTACAGACGTTTTCAGGGGGATTTTTTGGTTTGGGGAGGGGTTGAGAAGAGGGGGATATGTTGGGGGAATTTTAAATCGAGGAATTTGTCATGGGGGAAGAAAATTTCTATGAAGGGGGCGCAGGATTTTCTAGCATTATTTAAAAAAAACAATGAAAAATTAAATATTAAAGTTTTTTTCAACTGAAGTAAGGAGCAGCAATAAAACTTAAAACGAACTGAAATTACTACGCATATGAGGGTTAAACCTCCTCCTAATACCTCGCTCTTTGCGCTAAAGTATTTTTAGTAATTTCATCTTTTTATTCTACGGCCTGTGATTCAGGGTCATTCTTAAGGAATTGGGACAAAATTTAAGCTTTAGTGTAAACAGCGAGGTATTGACGAGGGGATGAACCCCCTCGTATATGTAATAAAAACATGCGAATACAGAAGTTGGTTACGTAAGCTAATTTGTAAGTTGCTTATATCTTTTACTAATAAAAACAATCGTAAAAAATTAAAAGCTCCAGTTGCCTTTTTAAGTAACCAAAAATTGGAGGGCAACTAGGCCTCCTCCCCCGCTCCTTTTTTCTCAATATTATTTGATCAAAATTATGAGAAAGCCATTTAGCCAAAATAAATATGCAAATTTCGTTTTAATCATTCCTCTGCGGAGAGCCAAAATCAAAACATGCATTAATTCAAAAACGTTCAGAAATTAAATAAGGAAAAACGAGTTTTATTAACTGAAAGTAAGGAGTGACATTAAAATTTAAAACGAACAGAAATTACTTCGTATATGAAAGGGGCTGCTTCCTCATCAACGTCCCGCTCTTTACGCTAAAGTTTTTTACTGTTTTAAAAAGTATAGTTGAGAGAAAGAGTCAAACATTAGCGTAAAGAGCGGGCGTTGATGAGGAAGCAGCCCCTTTCATATACTAATTAATTTCTGTTCGTTTTAAATTTTAATGTCGCTCATTACTTTCAGTTAAAAAAACTAGTTTTAAAAAAACTAGTTTTTTTTATTTAATCATATACGAAGTAATTTCTGTTCGTTTAAACTTTTAATGTCGCTCCTTACTTTCCGTTAAAAAAACTTGCTTTTTTTTAATTAATACGCTAAGTTTGACTCTTCCTCACGACTCTACTTTTTAAACAGTAAAAAACTTTAGCGTAAAGAGCGGGGCGTTGAGGAGGGGACAGCCGCTTTCATATACGGAATAATTTCTGTTCGTTTTAAGTTTTAATGTCGCTCCTTACTTTCAGTAAAAAAATAAAACTTGTTTTTTTTTATTTAATAGCTATTTGGATCAAGACTTACCATTTCACTTAGCTTGAAATGATCATCACAGGCGTTTATATCAACTCCGTCGACAACGTGTGTTCCAGCCATACTCAAGTTCTGAAAACAAAGAAATTCAAGGAACTTAAGAATAAACTTTACTTAGAGAAATCTAAATATTCCTAAACTGACTGATAAATAACTGAAGTTGAAAATCGAGCACCTTGTAGGACAGTTCTCGTTGGCAAACACTATTGCTTCTATGGGGAACCAAAAATGTTTGACAGCGGAAGAATCCCTACAATTTTTCCTCCCATATGAGCAGTGTTGTCACCCCTGGTGATTATCACTATCTCCAGTGATTTTTTGTTCTTGTCTGGGGATTTTATTCTGGCTAGTGATTTTTAGTCTTTTTTAAAAAAAAACCTTGTTACTTTTTACTTTTATTAGTGATTTGTTTTATATTCCAAGAATATGGTAAAAAACAAATGAACGGAGAAGGCCCAAAAATACGCGATTCAGAATAAAATTAGTGTTGATATTTAAATTTTAAGCAGACAGTCTGAGGAGAACTACCGATCAATAAAACCAGTTGATGAAAATGATTGGAAAACTAGTAAAATTGAGTGCCTCCGCCCCAAAATACTCTTCCCGTAACAGTATCACTATAATCAACAAGCAGGTGTTCTTTTTGTCTCTATGTGGAATATCTTCTATTTTCTAAGGAAAACTGCTTTAAACTTACTCTAAAGCCAAAAATTCTCAAAATCTAAATATTTTCTAATGCTTTCAAAAATTTTAAACACATTTTAAATTTAATGATATTTTGGCTCATTTATTGTTTTCCCCTTAAGATTTTAGTGATTTTTTTTTTACCTGGTCGCAAGCCTGCATGTGAGCTTCAGATATAATTTAACAATTAAATAGGTCTAATAGCCACAATCTTCAGTATAGCCTACAAACAAATTTCGATTTGTTTCCCCTTATTTCTTTCAAGCTACTACAAACAGCAATATTCAAGTTTTTTATTCAAATTTTATATAAATATTTTTAAAATCCAAAAGCGAGAAAAAAAATTAAAAGACCAAGTTCTTTAGATAGAGGTAAAGAACGAAGCTGACATTTAAAATGAACAAAAATTATTTCTTTGGATCCTATTCACCATAAATCTACAAAAGTGGTGTCAACAAATTGATTAATGAAATTTCCCTATGTTATAGGATTACGCAAAACTAGCACTTTTTCTGAAAACATTGCACAGCACAGTATTTTTTTGGATAGTAGAAGAACAAAGCACTTAAGGAGGTTTTTAAGGTATGAAACTAAAGCATTCTCATTTCTTTTTGTTTTAGATTTGGTGGTAATATATATTACCACCAATATATATTACCACATGTGGTAATATATAAGAATGTGCAGTAAAATTAAAAATAAATAGCATATAGAGATGAAGAGATTACCTGTCTTATGTATCCGTGTCATTAAATATGCTTTAATTCTATTGTTTTTTTTTTACAGACGTATTTTCACAAGCAAATTATATTATTCCTTATTTCAGGAGTGGAAGATAGCCCCACCTTTTTAAAAACAGATTGGTTCTTTTCTGAGAAATATCAAGCCAGTTTAAAGAGTTACCACACTCACCACCGCAGCCAAATATTTGAGAAAGAAGACAGTTGAGGGGAGTGTCTCAGGGAAAATTTGGCTCTTATTTCACTAGCTGTGAAGTACCTGGTTTTCTTCCTTGTCCGACGTTTTTGGTCTTGTTCAGGAGAGGAAAACAGCCCCACCTTTTTAAAACCAGATTGGTTTTCTTTCTGAGAAACTTTAACCCACTAGATAAAATAGCTATACTCCCCACTCAAGCTAAACAAACGCAAGACTAAACAAACAGATTAGTTCCACGACTATAGGATTTTATTTAATACAAAGTCATTCTTTCAATTCTATTATGTTGGGACCCAATATAACAGGTAAAAACAGTTCCTTCCGAAAGCGTTAATTACAGTTTTGGACCTAAGAATATGAGATTTTGATTTCCCCACTGGGAAAGATTTTAAAACCCTAGAAGTTTTATGTATCTTGAATATGCATGATAACACATAGAAGCACGGAAACACGGAAAAGCAGCAGTAGAAAGTATTTTTACATATTAAAAATAAACAAAAAAGTCTGACGAGAATCAGACAAATAATCAATTCCTTTTACTATATTCGTAAGGCCAGACTTGAACACTGTAATGGTGAATCACATTGTACAGGACATGAATAGTGTCCTGAATCAGCTCAAAGCTGTCACTCCTTAGCTTCTTAAAAAAAAACTGTAAAAAAATTGTGGCTTCCCTTTAAACTTTTTCTTGCTTTTTCCTTCTCTAAGATTGATTCGAGTCTATTTAGTTTTTGTTACTTAGTGATCTTATAGTCCTTATAACCCATTTTTTTTTTTTTTCTTTGAATTAGTGTTTAAATGACTCGTATGTGCTCTCCCTTGTTATAGGCCAAGGAGCCATTGTGAAGGTTAGTGTTATATATTTAGCATGTTTAAATCCTTTATTACTTATTTATCTTAAAAAACTAGACTAAATCACAATAGAAGTCCAGGCTAGCAGGGCTAACGCTGCAGTCGAGGATTTAGAATGGTCCAAATCAGTAGATACAGTGTTTCTTTGGCTTAGGCGACTATTCCAAGCCTTAAACTTTTAGTTTTCCATAAAAACAGCCCCTGTCAGGGATGATAGACCGATGCACCTCTCTCTCTTATTTTTTCTTTAACCTTTGTATATGTCTAATTGAAAATTGTTGGCTTTAAAAACACGGGTCAGGTTCAGTACTTAATCTTTAAAAAAAAAAAATTCCTGCCAAGAAAAAGAAATCAAGGGGTTACGCACTATGTTGAAGCTAGTTCAAGGTGGGCACAGAGACAAGATCAGAGAGACAAAGGTAAAGTCATGATGTGGTCTATGTGCTCACATTTAGTGAATAATCTTAAAAAAAGAGACTTTCTGCCAAGAAATAGAAAGCAAGCGTTTACGCAGTATGTTGAAGCTGGTTCAACGTCGGCACAGAGGCAAGATGCGGGACACAAAGGTAAAGTTATAATGTGGTCCATCTAGGCTCACATTTAGTGCTTAATCTTTAAAAAAAAAGAGACTTCCTGCAAAACAAATTGAAAGCAAGGGGTTAAGTACAAGGTTTATTCTGGCACTAACGTGGGTGTATAGGAAAGATCAGACGGTCAAAGGTATAGTCACAACCTGAATCTTTTTGGGCTCACATCTAGCGCTTAATAAAAAAGGGACTTCCTGGTAAGAGCTAGAAAGCAAGGGGTTAAGCACTATGTTAACATTGTTGCATTGCGGAACCATAGGCAAGATTCTTGGCACAAAGTTAAAGTCATAATGTGAATTCATTTAGGGTAACATTTAGCGCTTAATATTTTGAAATAGGGGACTTTCAAAGATATAGAAAACAAGGGTTTAAGCACGAGGTTAACTCTTGTGCAACATAGGGACAAAGGTAAGATCAAAGGCACAAAGGTATGATCACATCGTGGATCCATTCAAAACGGTCTCCCCGTGGAAGTTATTTTAATCAAAACCATTTTGGTTCTTTGAAAGGACGGTTAAACAGACTTATTTAGCCTTACTGACACAACTAGTTCAGGGATTCTGATATGAATGACCATGATTTATGGCATAAACGAAGTCAAATAGCTGTCGAGGTAGTGTTCTCCGATATTTCCCGTAGATGCTTAAAACTTCCACATGCTTGGCATAGTTTTTAGTGCTATGGTGGAACAAGTCCCTTTCCTCAAAATAAATTTCTATGTATCGAATGCGTATCGAACATGAAGCTTTCTGAAGAAATTTAAAATCGATTTGGCGGCATCAATATATTGGTATGTTTATTAAATACTATGTATTACATCGATAATGCATAGCCTATAAGGATGAAGAGTGAAAAGAAAACATCTCAGTACATTAGGGAATTGTCATTTTGTGAAAGAACACACAAATTAGGAAAGTTGTATCTGGTAATTTTATGGAAACAAAATGTGACATATCAGTCACAGGGTGGGAAACGTGGTCCCCAGGTACCACGGTCGTTTAAAAACACAATCCCCTGGAATCGCTATTTGGAACATTGTGCTCACGCAAAATGCAATTTTGAAGCAACGATAGCACGGGATTCACTTTGACTGGCTGACAATGATCGTATTAGACTGCTTCCAACTGATCAAAGGCGTTTTTCAATGATGTAAAGTCATATATGGTCTCAGATTTGGCACATTAGGTTCAAATTTAAAATGGATGGCCAAAACAATAATACTGCGGAATTACGCAAGAGAGACCAGTGGGTCACGTTCGCCACTCTGAATAACAGCTTGCCAATATCCAGGTAAAAACTGGTTCCTTAAATTACCAGAATCCTAATAACCATACTTTTTTGTCGATCATCTTTTATATTTTAATTAAAGGAGCTCCAGGCTCCTTTCGAAATTCGCAAAATTCTTTTGCACAATTATAAACGATTGTTCTTTTGAACCCGTATAATAATTACTATTTCTGAATTAGCCATCGATTGAGATCTACCAGGGTGTTGCTACCGCTGTAACCGCTACCGGAAATTGTAAGCCAGCAGTTAAGGGTTTTTCTCCATCAATGGAAACGGACTCTGGAAATGGTGCCAGAAGTGTAATTTTTGGTGCCATAGAGCACTTTACTCTGGTACTACCACGTTGTTATAGAACTAATATGAACAAAAGCTTTCAAATGAATCACTAATCTTGTCTCTACGATAATTCAGTAGCCTGAAAGAACTGGCAAAAAAAGAAAAAAAAGGAGAGACACAGCTGCTACCCATGTCTAAGAGCAGTTTTACTTTTTTTTTTAATGGGAGGGGGTGAACCATTAGTTCATCGTTTTTAATGGTGTGCTTTATATTTGACGTCATGTTTGAAGGGATCCAGACTCTTCATAAAAATTCTCTAAAATTCCATAATTACAAATTATTATTCTGTTAAATCATTAATTTCAATAGCTATTAATTTTATTAGCTATTTTTTCCGAATCAGTCTCGGTTGAGAAACGTTTCTCAGCAGGGAGTTTTTACTTTTGAAATTCCCTTTCCTTTTTGTGACAATAAGCTTTGGTTCGCTCTTTACTAGGTTGTGGCTATACCTGTAATAATCGTAAAAATCTATTTGTTTTATACATAGAATATTTTATATTATGTTTTTATACGTTATATTATATTTTTGATAAAATATACTGTAGTCAATTATTTAAATAGATTTTACACAGTCTCGGATGCGTGTCATGTTGTTTTTCACTGTTTTCAGCAAGTAAAAAAACACATTTTTATTTCATATAATTTTTTTTTACGCAATTATTGAATGAAGGGCCTAATAAAATTACAAAACATATGACACTGCATCTTTTGGGGAATTTACAAAGAGAAGCTCTCCTTTCTTGGCACCATTGTAACCCAATCTTGTTTAAGTATGTCCATCTTCCATCAGTGCCAAAACTAATAATTCATTTTCGCAAGATAAAACAAACAATGGCTCTATGAACCAGGAAATAATTTTTGATGAAAAATACGAGTTTTATTAGTTACTCTTCAACACAGCGTGAGCCAGAAAATGTGCCCAGCGCCCGTTTTTGTCATATCACCTCTATTTAGAAACTGATCAACCTTATTTCAAAGGATATGATGTAACCTATTAAAGGGGTCGTTTACACTCTGTCAACTGGGGCTCATCTTGGAGCAGCATTTATAGAAAAATTTTGGCACACTCCTGCCACACCGTGGACCTTCACACCACGCTTGGACACTTCCATCACTTAACTCATGGTGAACACAATTTTTGTAGCTGCCCCCCCCCAACCAGCCTCTATGAACACAACTAAACCTCAAGTAGAGCCCAAGTAAATGATAAGATCCCTGTGCTAAGGTCCCTCAGCTGTGCTTAGTTCATTCTACAAATTTTGTTACTGTGTTTTTTTTTTGTCTCCCGCCCTACAGTTTTAGTGTTTCAACATAAGAATACAACTCACTGTCATTCTGTAAATGAGATTCACCTATATCTATTTTAACGAATAAAATTTTTAGGATTTTCTTCACATAAATAATTTATTAGACCAAAGTTGTCTTTCCATCAAACAGTTCGTGGTAACGAACTGTAAGTAAGGAGCGAGTCAGGAATTCTTATACCAATGGACACATCAAAAGAACCAGCCTTTTATGTTGATTCCAAATATATAAGATTCGTTAAGTTTAGTTTTACCTATCAAAAGTTACGAGCTTGAGAATCTTTGCCTGATAAACGCCAAGTGAAACGTCAAGAAATTTTGACTTGAGGGGGATTTTCAGCAAGGATGGAACTGTCTGGAGGGAACTTGACGGGTGAGGGGTGTACTTTTCGTTGGATGAAATTTTCACAGAGGAGTTCTCCGTGAGAGGGGGGGTATATTTCAAAGAGGGTGAGCCAGATTTACCTACATTATTTGAAAAACGAATAACAATTAAATAAAAAAAAGGTTTTTTCAGCTGGAACTAAGGAGCAACATTAAAACAAAACGAACAGAAATTATTTTGTATATGAAGAGTTGCCCCTCTTCAATACCTAGGTATTTACGCTAGAATTTGACTTCTTTTCCCAATTTTCTAAGAACGGCTACTGAAACAAGGGGATAGTTTAATTTGAATAGGAAACTTTTTTCAAAGTGCTAACAGGTTTAGCGTGAAGAGCAAGATACTGAGGAGGGGGCAACCCTTCATATACGGAATAATTTTTGTTCGTGTTGAGTTTTAATGTTGCTCCTTACTTTCAGTTAATATCAAAGTTACTTAAGCATTGTGCAAGTTACAAAGGTGATTGTACATAAAATTCGACTTATAAAGATTACAAGTTATAGAGGTAAGCCGAATGAAAATTCGAGTTACGGAGGCACAAAATCCCTAAATTTACTTCCTACAGCCACTACAAAGTTAAGAATAATTTTATTAGTGTATTATAGACTTGACACATCAAGACTGGACTTTCTAAAGTTAAGACTTGACATTCAAATGCCAATAATAAATTTAGTTTGCTAGGAAATAGGCACGTGAATATTAGCAGAATCTGATACAAAAATATGTTAATCAAAATTAATAAATATCAAAGTTTACACGTTACCAACCTGCATACCGGGGTTTCGACTAACAGAGGTCTGTTGAAAAAACTTCTGAGATACAGAGGTAAACTGTGATTTGTACAAGTAAATTAAAAATTAAATGACAACTTATCTACTGAATTTCGAGTAACAGAGGTAATTTTCGCATCATTTCGACTTACAGAAGTCAAATATAACTGCAAAATTATTTCAAGTTATGGATGGTGTTTTCTTCAACTTAGAAAGATTAGTCCAAGGGGATTGAAAATAACTCGAGATATCAAGAATTTTGAGTTAACGACTTTCGATTTATCGAGAGTCGACTGTATTTAAGATTGGGTATTTTTTTAATAAAACAGTAGCAAAAAACTTTTTGGACCAATAATAATGAAATCCCAATATTTTGACTTCCAATCCGGAAGCCTTTATCGACGGGAAAAGTAGCTTAAGCAAACGCATAAAAAAAGTGAGAAAAAAACGAAAATAAACTATGCAAAATAAAAAAAAATAATTCGCTTCTAAATAACGTCCAATATTGAATTCTAATTAATACAGCATAATGCATAAGCCAATACATATTTCTGCAGGGCTACTTTTTTTTCTTTTTTTTTGAAGGGATAGATCTCAAACTAATTAATCCAGTGACTATCTTTTTCTTTCAGTACAAGTTACAGCTGTAGGGTTGTCACAAAATCGCATGTTTCTTAAGGAGCATAAGGTTTAAGCAATAGGCCTACAGGTAGAAAACAATCGCATCTCGGATTCAACCAAGTTACGGCCACGGGTGCAACCCATTTTGGACTGAGATTGCGTTTCGGAAGATATTAACATTAAATTAATTGTCCAACATTGTGAAATTAAAAAGTAACTAAATTATTAAAATTATTAGATTTGAAACTTGTCTATTTTACTGGATAATAGAGGCTATAGAATTCAAATCGAATTTAAGATATAAGATTTTTAATATATGACATTTTTTGCTTATTTTTGGGGGGTCCACAGGTTTAATAAGGTTGAAAATCTGAGGTTTACAGTAATTCATAATAAATGTTTAATATATATATGAACGAAAGACCCCCTGAAACATAAATGTCCCCCAGCATGTGTTGTGAGGAAAGAGATCCAATAAAATGTTCTAAATTCAGTCAATAAAACTATATGTAATTAGTTTATTAGGTATAAATTTTGTTTATTTCTATTCATGTCTTTTAGTTTTACTGCTGATGATGAACATTGTATATGTGTTCGAAATATCCAGTTAAATAATTTTATATCTATTCACTGTCAATAAAAAGTTATCATCATCCCTATTTTGAACTGTTTTACTTTCAGTCAAATTATTACCTCATTACCCCTCAAATGAAAAAGTGATCCTTCATTTGAATGCTCTATGCTTCTGAGCTTTCTTTATTTTCCGTTTTGCTGCGAGTTTGCCCAAACAGACGTTTCGGTCAAAATATTTGCATTTCTTTTCCTTTTTTTTTCATTGGTATTAAATTACTTCATATTCCACGACCTCTCGTAATATCATTAAATGTTTTGAGGGGAAATTCAAATAAAAGTCGATTTCTCTTTCAAATTTTGATAATAGTCAAATAACATATTGATTTAGCAATGAAATTTAGATATAAAAAAAAGTTGGCTATTCAATGGTAAAAATGAAATATAAATTCGAATCCAAACTAGTATTCTATTCAAAATTCCGAACTAAAAATTAGAAAAACAAGAGACTTAAATGACAATACGAGTAATTCTAAGAAAACTACGTTTTGATTATTATTTTGTACTTGTTAAGACAATAGTTATGTTGCTAAACATGTCAAGCCTTTCTAAAAGAAATCTCAAATCCTTCTAAAAAACTAAATCAAAACTATTCAATATCAAAAATAATTTCGTGTTTTTGAGATATTATTGGTTATAATTTTGGAATTTCTTCAGAATCTAACGAAGGTAACAAGCTAAATGCTACTTCAGCCTTGTTTCTACTTAACCCTACCAAAATAAAGAATACACAACCTCAAAAATTACTCTGCAAACTTGTTGCTTTCAAATTTCGAGAGCCAGGTACACGAACAAGAGAATAATCCGAAGCCAAACACGAAGGAAAGCACACAAAGGGAACTTGTTGAGTAATGGATACAACTCGACTGGTTAGGGAGACAAACCTGGATGTTTATAACTTAGGCAATTTCTCTTAATTCTAGTTTGTCAAATACAAGGGAACTTCAAATTTTGTGCTTACAAAAGTCAGGAGAAGATGAAGAAGAAAACTTTATGGACTATTCATGGTAATGCAGACCTCAGCTTGATCTGATATGTATATTATATATATTATTAATGCATAGGATTCGATTCCCTATTTGTAAAAAATAAAAATTCTGTATGTTTTATATGACCAGGTTTTTTTTCTCTTTTTTCACCAGGGTTGATCATTTTGAGCCAGTATTCTTGTCAGAATATCAAAAGAGGACTGGTTTGAACTAACAGAGATAAAATTTCAAGTGTCCTTATGTAGAAGCGAAAGATATTACGCCAATGAAAACTGGCGTTTTCTTTTATTTTATGTTGGAAAACAGCAATTTCGGTCGAAAGAAGGCAAAAATGTTGTGGAATACAAATTCTGAGATAGACACCAATTTGTAATTACCAAAATACCATATTGAGATTCTCAATTTCAGAAGCCGCAATGCAACGCAGCGATACATTTGTTCCTAAAGATACCCACAGTACAAACAAAATAAATGGCTAGTGTAGACAATTATTTTAAGGATTTCTTTATCAGAATTGAACCATTTGAGACCTTAAAATGACGCATAGGGCTGAATAATTGCGTATCAGCTATTAAGGAGGAAGATATGTGGATCTTTGTGTGAGTGGGTGTTGATGCTCCAAAAAGCGTATTTTTTACGCTGAAAAGTCTTCAGAAAAGTATTGAAGGAAGCGTGGGAAAAGGAACAGAATATAACCTCTAATCTCTCTTCAATCCGAGAATATTTGGACTAAGACAGTAATATGAGTGATGTATAAGAGCACCACTATAATTGCAGAAAGATTTGAACCACGAAATAAAAGACTATATTCATGCGCTTACAAACGCAAAAGAGGGAGAAGTGGGGAGAGGGGCATCATGAGTGCCAGCAGAGAATTCCCACGTGGGTAAGGGCAAATGCCAACAGGGGTTCTGATTTAAATAAGACTGTTTCCTATCCTTTATTTCCATATTCCTTATAGCTTCCTTTTGCTGAGAATTACCCCCTCCCCCCGTCGGTATTAAGGAAGAAGCTGGGAAAATTTGTAAAAACATTCGCTCGAATAAATTCCATTGACAACCGTTAAAGTGATGGCCCTAAAACCCATTTTTTGATATTTCAGAAATATTTAAATGAAATATCCTAAGAAATATTTAAATGGTTACTATTTTAAGAACGAACATTTTTGATGCATACTATACGAATAATAAATTTAGATATAAGGGGTTTTAAGGTGTGGACCGGTTTTAGGTGCTTCCCTCACATTTAGAGACCCTCGGATGAAACAATTCATGGTACAAAACTTTAAATAAAGGACGACCCATGTCACTAGAAATCAGAACTTTATAAACTATTTAAGCTGATTCTAAATACGCAACATTTATTAATTCTAATATTGCTCATAAGAAGTAAAAGACAAATTAAAATTTTCCGAATTTTAAGCAGGGGTTAAACTACCCCAAAAATGGGTACGACCTTGGTGAAAATTATAATGAAATTTATAAACTGAAAATATCTGAGAACTCTCTACAAGAGCTACTATTTACAAGAAGTAGATTTTTTTTTTAATTTTTCCAGAGAAGAATGATTTTTTTTCCCCTATGGGCAATTTTATCGAGCCGACAGTCGTAATGTATTGATTAAATAAATAAAAAACCAGGGTTTTAACTGACAGTAAGGAGCGACATTAAAACTTACACAAACAGAAATTATTCCGCATATGAAAAGGGTTGTTTCCTCCTCAACGCGTAAAGCGTAAGCGTAAAGAGTAAGGCGTCGAGGAGGGGACAGCCCCTTTCACATACGGAATAGTTTCTGTCCGTTTTAAGTTTTAATGTCGCTCATTACTTTCAGTTAAAAAAAAAACCTTTTTTATATATTTAGCTTCTGAAAGTTTTTCAACTAATGCCGGTTCGAATTTGGCTCACCGTCCATGAAAAATTAAAACAAAATCTGACTATTAATTTTGGCAGATTTGTTCCGGAATTGTAGGGCTGTTCCCTCCTCAATACCGTGCTCTTTACACTAAAGCTGTAAGCACTTCTAAAAAAGCTTCCTATTCTAATTGAAGGGCCCCCTTGTTTCAGTTTTAGTAAATAGTCAAACTTTAGCGTAAAGAGTAAAGTATTGAGGAGGGGGCAACCCTTCATATATGGAATAATTTCTGCACGTTTTCACATAATACCAATAAATCTGGTTGACCTTCTATGAAATATACTCCCCTCCTCACGAAAAAATCGACCATGGAAATTTCATCCAACTTAAAGTGCACCCTCGCGCCGTAAAATTCCCTCCAGACAGTTTTATCCCCCCTTCCTATAAAATTGCTTGCGGACGATTCGCCTTGGAAAATTCTCCTTCGCATTATTTCATTTGAATAAGACTTTAATCTCTAATCGGTTTTTCGATCATCCCAGAAATGACCCCTTCCATGGAAATTATTTTCCAGAAAACAAAACACGCGGAAAAGTGCCCCTGGATGATTCCCCCAAATCATCTTCACATAAAAAAATTGGCAAAGAGAATGAAAATCAATTTAAAAGGATTTCCTATACTAATTCTGTTAACCACCCCCCTCTCCAGTGTAACATTTCCCCTGGAATATTCACTCTCCAGAAATTCCCCTTCCCAAGTAAGATTCTCCCCATAGAAACCCACTCCAAGCAAAAACACCCTCCAAAAAATGTCTGTATACTTCCAAATAACAAATACTCTACGTAAACAATGGGCGAATTTCATAGCTTACAGGCACCTCCCCCAGGGACTGTGGGGGTCACTTTACACCTAACGACATAATTATTTGGTTTTTCAACTATATCAAACAAACTGACTATCTGAAAATTTTGGGGAGAAATTGGTATGGGAGAGGGCCCAGTTGCCCTCCAATGTTTTTGGTCACTTAAAAAGGGCACTAGAACTTTTAATTTCTGTTTGAATGACCCTCTCCTGGTATTCTAGGACCACTGGGTCGATATAATCACCCCTGGGAAAAAAATAAACACTCATCTGTGGTCTTTCTTCTGGCAAAAAAATACAAAATTTTACATTTTTGTAAATAGGAGCTTGGAAACTGTTTAGTAGGGTTATCTGATACACTGAACCGGACGGTGTTATTTTCATTAAGATTCTATGATTTTAGGGAAGTTTCCCTCTTTTTGAAAACAAGGCAGATTTTCTCAGGCTCGTAGCCTTTGATGGGTAAGACTTAATGAAACTTACATATCTGAAATCAGCATAAAAATCCTATTCTTTTTATATATCTGTTGGTATGAAAATTCCAAATTTTGGAGTTTCGGTTACCATTGAGCCAGGTCGCTCCTAACTTAGAGTTTGTTACACCACGAAATGTTTGAAATACGGTTCGTTCGACCGAAAAACCTAAGATCTAGTAGGACTTTTGAGTAACAAAAGAGATCCTGCCACAAGGAAGTGCCAAATTTTAACATTTTCACCCATAAAACAGTAATTTTAACCCTAGTAGAACCAAAATACTACCAAGCAAAAATAATGGGAACTGTTGAAAGGGAAGAGTTACTTTCATTTGCAAGGCAAAAATTGCCTTTGCCTTGCGAATCGGTGAAGACGCCTGCCTACTTCTGAATGCATTTAGCGACTTATAAAAAAGGATGAAGATCCTCCAGAGCCATTGCTGGCGCATAGAGCGTCGAATCTTTAGGGGCTTATACGTCTGGACAAATAAGAAATACATCATTCAATATTATATAGCTTTAATTTTTTATTTTAACATTGAAGAAACTCCAATTGCTTTTTAATTTGGAGATAAAAGGAATGAAATGTTTATATATTTTTTACATTTGTAAGTTTTTATACAAAACAAAAGAATGATTTTTTTAATACTTTTGTTTTGCTCTTTTAAAAAAAAGCAATCATGAAACCACGCCTACCTCTCATTAAACGACCAATAGCAATGTAAATGGTTATTTCATTTTATTTAAATATTAAATAAAAAAACATAGTTTTTTTTACTGAAAGTAAGGAGCGACATTAAAACTTAAAACGAACAGAAATTACCCCGTATATGAAATAGGTTTTCTCCTCTGCAATCCCTCGCTCTTTACGCTAAAGTTTTTAATTGTTTTAAAAATTAAAATTGTGGCAAAGAGTCAAACTTTAGCGTAAAGAGCGAGGGATTGCGGAGGGGAAAACCCATTTCATATACGGAGTAATTTCTGTTCGTTTTATGTTTTAATGTCGCTCCTTACTTTCAGTTATAAAAACTAGTTTTTTTTATTTAATTTCTGAACGTTTTTGAATTAATGCATGTCTGATTTTGGCTCTCCGCACATAAATTACTAAAATGAAATTTGCATACTAATTCTTTTTTTGGCTAAATGGCTTTCTCTTAATTTTGATCAGACGATTGTGAGAAATAAGGGGTGGGGAAGGAAGCGTAGTTTCCCTCCAATTTTTCGGTTACTTAAAAAGGTAACTAGAACTTTTAATTTTTAACGAACGTTTTTATTAGTAAAAAATATACGTAACTTAAGAATTAACTTACATAACAAACTTTTATATCCTTATATTTTTTTATGTATATGAGGGGGTTTGTCCCCTCGTTAATACCTTGCTCTTTATACTAAATCTTAAGTTTTGTCCCAATTCTTTAAGAATGACCCCTGAATCAGAAAGGCCGTAGAATAAGTAGTTGAAATTACTAAAAATACTTTAGCATAAAGAGCGATGTATTTATCTCCTCCCAAATACCTCGCTCTTTATGCTAAAGTATTTTTAGTACCCCTCATATGCTTAATAATCTCTGTTCGTTTTAAGTTTTAATGCTACTCCTTACTTTCAATTGAAAAAACTTTTTCATGTTTATTTTTTCATTGTTTTTTTTTTATATTAATGCTAGAAAATCCTGTGCCCTTTTCATTGAGTTTCTCTTCCCCCATGACATATTCCTCCAAGGAAAGATCCTCCCACATAGCCCCCTCCCCTCAACCCAACCCCCCAAACCAAAAGAATCCCCCTGAAAACGTCTGTACACTTCCCAATAACCATTACTGTATATAAACACTGGTCAAAGTTTGCAACCTGCAGCCCCTCCCCCAGGGACTGTGGGGGAGTAAGTCGTCCCCAAAGACATAGTTATTATGGTTTTTGACTATGCGGAACAAAATGGCTATCTCAAAAGTTTGATCCGTTGACTCTGGGAAAAAATGAGCGTGGGAGGGGGCCTAGGTGCCCTCCAATTTTTTGGTCACTTAAAAAGGGCACTAGAACTTTTCATTTCCATTAGAATAAGCCCTCTTGCGACATTCTAGGACCACTTGGTCGATACGATGACCCCTGGGAAAAAGAAAAAAAAAAAACAAATAAACACGCACCCGTGATCTGTCTTGTGGCAAAAAATACGAAATTCCACATTTTTGTAGATAGAAGCTTGAAATTTTTGCTATACGGTCCTCTGATACGCTGAATACGATGATGTGATTTTTGTTAAGATTCTATTACTTTTAGGGGGTGTTTCCCCCTATTTTCCAAAATAAGGTAAATTTTCTCAGGCTCGTAACTTTTAATGACAAAGATTAAATTTGATGAAACTTATATATTTAAAATCAGCATAAAAATCCAATTCTTTTGATGTATCTTTTAGCATCAAAATTCCGAGTTTTAGAGTATCGTTTACTATTGAGCCGGGTCGCTCCTTACTTACAGTTTGTTACCACGGACTGTTTGATTTGGCTCTCTAAGGCAGTGGATCTAAAACTTCTTTTTCCCCAGAATACATTAAGACATTTAAACGCTTGATAGTGTCAAAAATAGGTTATAAATGACTAAAGATGACAACTGAGGCATGAATTCGTCAAAGTCAAATATATAATAAAGTTAAAAAAAATTTACGATAAAAATGGAAGTTTTTTTGTTGAAAATATAATTCAGTTTTAATAGTTGCAATTTTAATCCAAAAGATAAAATTGAAGTTGTTAAGCATTGGCTTATGTGTCATGACTAATATGTCAGACCGAAAAAAAACATACCCTTATTTAAAATTAATGTTACATATAGACTTTTTTTTTGTTTTTAACGTTGAAAAGAGTTAGGTTAACTATCTCGCTTAAGTATGGACCGCTTAAGTACTCAAGACTCGCTTAAGTATGTGGTAGAACTCTTAATTGCTTTTGAAGCTTCTCTTATTCAATTTCGGTATTTGCGGCATGGTTTCGTGTCATGGCACATAACTTGTGAACTACCGCTCTAAAAGACGAAGTTGAAAAAAAAAAAAGTTTGAAAACTGACTGAGTCTATACGTTCAAAACTATTGCAGAGATACAACCAGATTCAAAATCATGAAAAACCACGGTTGCATCGTATTTTTGGGGATATTGTTAAATAAACTCTGCATATTTTAATAAGTTTTAGGATTTAGTCTAAGGTTTTGCTCGCTTTTCAATAGCTTAAATTGTATATCAAAGGAAATGTCTTATCCAGTTAAGATTATAACCTAAGGCATGTACAGCAACATAACCCACAGTATGAGCCCCCCCCCCCAAAAAAAAACGTCGTATTTCTTTGATGTTTCATAAACGCCATTTGTTTTAGCTATTTTGGGATTATAACACATTTTACCCTTTCCCTCCCCCCCAAAAAAAATCTTAACCGGTAAAATCCACACATTTTAATAGCTTTTAAGATTTATTGCAAGGATTAACTCGCTTTTTCAATAGCTAAAATTGTATGTCAAAAGGAATATATTATACAAATTAGGATTTAGCCTCAGGAGCATAACCCGCGGTATGACCCCCCCCCCCAAAAAAAAGAAAACCTTTTTTTCAATTTTCCGTGAACACCGTTTATGTTGGCTGTTTTTGCTATAATAACACATTTTACACCCCCATCCATAAAAAAATAGTTCCTAATAGTCCAATTATTTTTTGTAAGCGATTAATTTTTTAATTGAGGAAAAGCAGTAAAATGTCTTAAAAAACTGAAAAAAAAACTAAAATGGGCAGCTTTCTTGATCTACTCCTTCCTATTTTTTATATTTTTTTTATTTGCAGTTTTTTCCAAAATGATAATTGAAATTTTTTGGGAGAAAGCACAGTAACGGAACAAGAAAGAAGTTGACACTGAGACCCTTCATAGTTACATCAAGGGTGAAAATATATTTCTCAAGGGTTCAGTCCTTTTTGAAGAGGAGGCTTATTTTCAAAATCGAACAAGAGCCAATTAAAACCGTAGAAGGGGACAGAGTTTGGTTTACCGTATTTTGAACCATAAAATGTACCTTAAAAAAATTTGAAATTTACTATTTAACTTCTCCTCGGTACTATAGATACACAATTAATATCTACACAATTTTTAATGTTTCACATTATAGATCATTGATATGAATAAGAAAGAGCTAGACACTGAAGCTTCTTTATAATTAAGCCAAGGTTTTTTTTTGTTTTCTAATTTTATAATTTCTTCAATTTTGTGCTTATTTATGGTAAATTGAGGAAAAATGTATTGCCAACATCATGCAAAAGCCAAATAGAACATTTCAAGAGGGGCTGAGTTTAGCTGATCTTATTATTAAGAAAACACCTTAAAAATAACTTAATTTGCAACTTACAGCCGTTCAAAACCAGCCCTATATTATGCTCCTACCAAAACAAAAATGTTTGACATTCACCAACCGAAAAAAACTGATCCAAACAAGACAGAAATTAACACAAATCTGAGGGTTCTTTCTAAATAAATTCTACGTCTTAAGTGTTCAACTCCGTTTCTGGGTAATTATCGAATAAGACTCGCGTCATTCCTAAGAGTATCTCGTGTTAAGGCAGAGAATTTAAAAGTCTTTCAAGCATAACTGTTTTCTCATTAATTAACCCATAAGAATTCCGATACGTCAGGGAGAGAGCATATTTTTGGAACTGGAGAATACAAACACTTTCGATGATTTCAAACCGGATGCATTCCGTTTCCGAAATATTTTATTATTTCGTTCAAGGAATTAGAAATCTCCTACATTACTAAAAAAAGCAAAACTTTTTTTCTAAAAAAGAAATACATTGCTATACAGGTGGATAAATAATTTTATGACTTCAATTTGAGCCCGATCAACTTTCCCAGAGGAGGAGGGGGCAGGCCTGAAATTTTTCTATTAGAGAAGGTATATTTTTTTCTAAGTTTCACAATATTTAACAATCGTGCTATATTTTAGGTCTTCCGGGAAGGAAGGGAGAAATTAAATCTGCCCCTTTCCTTTAGATATCATTAATATTTGCTCAATAAGCTCCAACATTAAACATAGAGTGGCTCGGGAGGGAATGATAAGATAGAACCCTCATATAAACTTAAGTAAACTCACCGATTCTCTGTGTTCATAATAATGAGGTAGATGCTTTATATATAATGTGTCATACATTATGGTGCCTCACATATAATAGCCCAAGGTACGCCATAAACACATACCAATACATACCATGAGTTAGTACAGAGTCAACACCTGTGAAACGAAGCTAATCTAATTTCAGTATCCTAATCTTATTTTATAAAGGCAATTTCGTCGAATTTTATTTTAAATTATTTAACTCTAACTTATTTTTATCAGGGCAATAATTAGACTGGCTTTAAACCTTATATTACGTTCATTTTAATGGATAATAGCACTTAGATCACTTCCCCTTTTTTCCCCTTCACTTTATCTTCATTTAGTCATTTTGTTTAATTTTCATTTCTTTTTTTTCATTCATTTATTAGAATAAAAGTATGCACAAGACATAACTTGAGAAAGCGTAGCTTGTGAGGACCTAAAAAGAAAACAGAAGAAAAAGGGGAGAATAGTGCAAGGAAATAAAAAACCAATTACAGATAAAAAACAGAACACCATCAAGGGAGCACAAAAAACAGGACATAAAGCCTAAATTATATGTAATTGCAAGATGGAGATAAAAGTTATGAGAAAACATATAAAAATAAACAAGGTAATACATCACAGAAGTATAAGAAAAAATTGTGAAAATGCTACTTTCTCCCTCCACAAAGCTTAATGCCCTACTTGGGAGGAATAGGGATAAACTATTAATGCTTTTAATTTATTGTTACCATCTGTACATAACAAAAACGCAATAAGAAGAGTATAAAGAAGAATGAAAGATATTAGCCTCCTTGGAAGAGTATTACTGATGCTGAACCACTTCAGCTAATCATCGCAAGGCACATAATTTTTGCAGGAAAATCAACGTTGTTTCGTCTCTGAGCTTCCATAAGCAGCTATGTACCTTACTGAGTCAAACAAGGACGTGCAAGAAGTTGATAGATCTTTCATTTTTTTTTCTAGGTTTTATATCCGCTCATTTGAAATAATATTTGTAACATAGCATCTTTCAGATTACCGGAGCAAGGCAAGACCACATCATTATTACTGCTACTAATTGATTGTAACGAATAGCCACTTGATGAAGGCTCCTTGGCGTAGAGCTATGATAGTAGCGAACGTACGTGGCCTGGGGACTTACACACCCTTACCCTTTCTGAAACGTCAGGATTTGTACCTATAACTGTCTGTGTTACCTGTATAATTTAGCTATTATTTTTTAAAAACACCTTCCCAGAACAAGGTGTCTGACAAATTTCAAAACACATCCCTAAGTACGTGGCTGACACCACCTATATTTTGGAGTGATTCAACTTAAATGTTGAATCGACTTGTTTGCCGGAAAATTCTCCAGCTTCTGACTTTAAAAAAAAAGATTATTGGGAAATTAAAAATTAGACCTGCCAGCTTTTGCGGAAATCAAACACCATTTGTGAAATATCCACTCAGTTTGTTTTGATTTAGGACAATTTTACTGCGATCTTGCCTAAAGCAAGTTGGAGACAGAGCGTTTGCAAACATAGCAGTTTCAAACATAGCAATGGCACTGTCAACCAAAGGGTGTTGGAGACAGGGCGTTCACACAATTGAATGAATGAGGGTCGGAAATAGAGTGAAGGAAACTTCTAAATTTATGAAAAAGGTTGGGGATGGTTTGATTTATCAAGCTGAAGATTTTAAAACTCCTACATTTGTTCTAGCTCCAATCTTCAGCGCATCCAGAACTTCAGTCTAGGGAAAGAGGAAAAGGAGACGAAAGGAAAAAAGAATATGGTAATGGTTCTTATAGTCCTTACTGGTGCTGCTGATCTCCGTTGCATGGCCCTTCAGCCAGAAAGTGCAAGGGGGGGGGGGACATCTTGTTCTTTCACGCACCCAAGATACCCATTAAAAACTGGGTCTACTGGCTGAGCTTATAGAGTTATGCCACTGACTCCCGTTCCAAACAAAATAAACAACGACATCAGGACTTGAACCCTTGTCCTCACACAGAAAGGAGCTAAATAACCAGCGACCAAACCAAATAACCAGTGACCAGCAAAATAAAAAAAAAATACTTGGTTTACTGCAATATTTAGGATTCTTTGTGTCGTGAGAAAGGGTATGTCCAAGACTTTAGATCCTGGGAGGGAGCTTTAGGGGGGGAGTATTCTTTTTCAGGGAAGGAGTTTTATAAAAAAAACACATTAAAACCCATAAAAAATTGTTTATATGTATTTTTTTACTTTTCTAGGGGCCAGATAGAAATTTGATTCAAACCCCGGCACCCTCCCCTGGATACAGGCTTGAACACAAGTATCCTGAGGTTAAGATTTTGTCCCTTAAGCATGTCCCTGTCTCTCGTTCTTGTTTTCATTTTTGTACACTTCTTGCTAATCAGCACAATTCCAAAATCTACTTTTAAGGGCAACACCCCCCTCCCCATCCGTTACAAGGTCCGTTCTTCAATTTATGTCATCTTTTTCCGGCCAAAACAGTTGAAAATATTTTTCTAACCTGACTGTTCCCATTGGCTTGAAGAATGGGTTCGACTCCTTGGAGTATAATTTGGGCTCCCAGAAACTTGTTGAGCAACGATCTAGCTTGTTCGTCGGTTTGAGGACCATTGCCATCAGAAACTAAAAAATACAGATAAATAATTGAGTAATTCAGAAGCCTTTTTGATCTGTTTTTCTTTTTTTTTCTTTTTTTTAGCGGATTGATTTTGAGGCATAACACAGAAACATTTTCCAAAAATAACGACTAGTACCAAAAAAGTAAAAAAACTGGACACTTAATAAAACATATTCTCTTTTAGACGACAATTTTCGCAGTTTCATTGCAAAATGAGCTGCAAAAATAAAAAAGGCGCTATGTTACAGTCAAAAATAAAATAAAAATCCAAAAACGAATAACTAGAAAAATACATTTCAAGTCTAGAATATTATTAACAACTAGTTATTTGTGCAAATAACTAATTTCCTAGATGTCAAAAAACAGTCACAGTACCAAAATTTCGTTGTCTACATTTTACAATGAGACATATTTTGTAGAAACAAAAATGAAAATTGTTAGCACTTTAAGAACAAGATAAAATACGGGAAAACGTATTGAACAAATGAAAAGGCTGGGCTAAATCTAATGTAAAATAATGTGCTAATTACCAGAAACTATAATATAACTTTGACTTCAAATAAATATAGTTTGAATTCCCAACAAATGAGATTCAAGATGCATACGTGCAAATAAATTATTTCCTAGATGTTGAAGATAGGCAAAAACAACTACGGTACCAAAATTTCGCTGTCTACATTTTGAAATGAAACATATTTTGTAAAAAAAAAGAAGAAATTTTTAGCACTTTGAGAGCAAGATAAAATACGGAAAACGAATTGAACAAATGAAAAGGCCGGGCTAAATCTAGTGTAAAATAATGTGCCAACTACCTGCAACTATAATATGACTTTGACTTCAAATAAATATAGTTTGAAGTCCAAACAACTGAGATTCAAGAGACATACGTGGAAATAAGTTATTTCCTAGATGTTGAAGATAAGGCAAAAACAATTACGGTACCAAAATTTTGTTGTCTACATTTTGAAATGAAACATATTTTGTAAAAAAAAAAAAAAATCAAGTTTTGATTTTTCCGATTCAAAACATTTTTTTCTTTTTTTAATGCAAAATAATGTATTGTAAATTCTTATATCAACCAGAGAAGAAAAATTCAGAAAAAATGTTTCTCTTTGTCTCATCTTGCTGGTGGAACAAAAAACTTCAGTATGTTTTTGAGAATAAAAATGCATTAGGCGGCATTCATACTATGTACTTAATTTAATCTGATTGTCCAGAAATTCCATTTTGTTGCTGCTCTATTGACTTTTTAACAACGTAATGTAAACCTAAGCGACGCCAAATGCCTACTGGACAAAACTTGCTCCCTACGATTACATAACGTGGCTCATAATTTGAAGTCATGCTCGTGTGAAGGGTTCTAGAGCATAAAGTGAAAGAGCCATCACCATTTCTTGGAAAAAAAATTTCCCCCCAAATTTTGTTCACACATTTTTGCCTTTGTTGGGTGGCTCTGGTAGAGGTCTTGCCGATAATATCTACTTCAGAATAATTAGAAATTAGATGGCTGTACTGTTTATATGGAAGTTTTAAAATCTCGTGAGGCTATGCTTTTTTAAAACGTATGCCTCTTGAATCTCATTTGTTTGGAATTCAAACTATATTCATTTGAAGTCAAAAGCCATATTATAGTGGGAGGTAGTTAGCACATTATTTTACATTAGATTTAGCCCGGCCTTTCCATTTGTTCAATTTGTTTTCCCGTATTTTATCTTGTTCTCAAAGTGCTAAAAATTTCTTTTTTTTAACAAAATATTTTTCATTTCAAAATGTAGACAACAAAATTTTGGTACCGTAATTGTTTTTGCCTTATCTTCAACATCTAGGAAATAACTTATTTGCACATATGCCTCTTGAATCTCATCTGTCTGGACTTCAAACTATATTTATTTGAAGTCAAAGTCATATTATAGTCGCAGGTAGTTAGCACATTATTTTACATTAGATTTAGCCCGGCCTTTTCATTTGTTCAATTCGTTTTTCCGTATTTTATCTTGTTCACAAAGTGCTAAAAATTTCTTCTTTTTTTTACAAAATATGTTTCATTTCAAAATGTAGACAACAAAATTTTGGTACCGTAATTGTTTTGCCTTATCTTCAAATCTAGGAAATAATTTATTTGCACGTATGCCTCTTGAATCTCATTTTTTTGGACTTCAAACTATATTTATTTGAAGTCAAAGTCATATTATAGTTGCAGGTAGTTAACCTTCCGAAAAACTTGATGAAATTCAGACTCTTGGAAATTTACTCCTTTTCTTTTTTCTGTCATACTGTCATTCTCTTTTCTTCTTTTTTATTTCTATTAGTATATTTTTATTATATCCATGTTTCCACATTATTTTTTGTGGCTTCTTCATTTTTTTTTTTTTTTTTTTGCAAATACATACAGATAAATGTTTATTCTGATTCCAAATATATAAAATTCATTAAGTTTTACAGCACTCATTGAAAGCTACGAACTTGAGAAAATTACCTGATTTTCGAAAAAGAGGGAGAATACCCCAACAATCTTAATGAAAATCACAATATCAAATTAACTATATCAGACAGACCTACTATAGAGGCTTCGAGCTTTTTACACAGGAGGAGGAGGGTTCCTATCATGATTTGAAAAACGACTAAAAACCAAATTTAGCAGAAAAGAAGTTTTTTCAGCTCACAGCAAGTAGCAACATTAAAACTTTGAACGAACAGAAATTATTCCATATATGAGGGGGGCTGTCCCTCTCAACCCTTGCTCTATAGGGACAGCCTCAGGCTGTCCCTTCCTCCACCCTGGCTAAATTTTGCCTTTTTGCTCTCCCTCCCTCTACCCTTGCTCTCTAGGGACATCCTCAGGCTATCCCATCCTCCAACCTAGCTAAAATTTTCCTTTTTGTCACAATTCTTTAAGAAAGACTGCTCAAACACAAGCGCCATTGAAATTAAATAAGAAGTATTCTTAAAGAACTCTTTAAGAAGTTTTAGCGCAAAGAACAAGGTTGAAGAAGAGGCAGCATACCTTACACACGGAATAATTGTAGTTATTTCTAAGTTTTAATGTTGTTCCTTGCTTTCAGTTGAAAAAAGTTTTTTTTTTAATCTAATTTATGACAAGATCCTTTACCCAATAATTTTGTGAAATTTAGACTATTGGAAATTCAATTATTTTTCTTTTCTATTATACTTTAATACTTTTTGCAAACGTAATCATGCCAGCCAGCCTGTAGCATCTATTGTGTTTGTGTGTAAGGCCTTTTTCTCCCACAGATTCATCCCCCTAGATTTCTAAATCTACCTTTTCTTTTATGAAAACATAACTTTTTTGGTATTTTCATTGAACAGAATAAAAAAAGCCCCCTCCCTTAATGTCGAAAATAAATTGTGACCCTCCCCCCAACATTTTCATGAATTGTCACGACTGCATCCAACAAAATGACTTTTCCTGAAAACATCCTTTTCCTAATAACTCCACGAAATTTAGACTGTTGGAATTTCAACAATTTCTTTTTGTCTGTCACACTTTTTCTTTTTTCTTTTTATTCGTATTTTTTATATCCGTATTTTCACATTATTTTTTTCATAGCATACATAAGAAAACAAACACAATCATGCTAGCCAGCAAAGAGCTACACTTCATGCCAAGATCCCTTTCAAAATGATATTTTAAAAACACAGAAATTTCTAGCATAAATTAATCAGAACGAAACATTTATCTTCTTTGTTTGGGCCAATTAATTAAATAAACATTTAGTGATGTTGTCCCACGTTAAATAAACGAAAAGGTAAGAACATGATATCATTTTGACCTGTTGGCAACTGCAGACAAAAAGGCTCGCTTTTTTCAATTGAGCCAAGAATGTTACTAGCTAGACACCTTTCTAGTAAAAATAATTTTTTTTTTTTTTAATTAGCGTAAATATCTGAACAAGGCCGTATCTAGGGGGGGTTGGGAGTTTGATCACCCCCTCGAGATTTTGTCCGACTCGTAAATACGTAACAAAAATGTATCTGAGCTTATTTTTGATGCGTATTTTTTATATTTTTTTGTTGTAACCTTCCCGTGAAAATAACACCCCCAACAAAACCCTGGTAACGGCCTTGTATCTCACTTTAACTAATACATTAGCTTTAATAAATTTGCTTATCATGTTACCCAATCAGCATCATTCTTAAATGATCATTTCAAATTAAGTTACGCCAATTTTTTGTGTATTTACATGTCCCACGCCATGAAGTATGTCACATTTAATAGGTAGGAGAGAGCGGCGATTGGTCTTCCTAGCAAAAAATTTGCAATGAGGGGAAGAGGTGCTTTTTAAAAGTTTTTTTTTTTAAGACAACGGAGGGGGAGGACTTCCTCGGATTATTTGAAAAACGCTCAGAAATTCAATTAAAAAAACACTGTTTTTTCTACTCAAACTAAGGAGCAACATTAATACTTGAAACGAACAGAAATTATTCCGTATCTGAGGGAGCTGCCCCCTCCTCAATACCCCACTCTTTACGATAAAGTTTAACCTTTTGTTTCAATCCTTTAAGAACTAAATAAAAAAAAACAAGTTTTCTTTAACTGAAAGTTAGGAGTGACATTAAGACTTAAACCGAACAGAAATTACTCCGTATATAAAAGGGGCTGTTCCCTCCTGAACGCCCCGCTCTTTGCGCTAAAGTTTGATTCTTTCTCTCAACTCTACTTTTTAAAACAGTAAAAAAAAACTTTAGCGTAAAGAGCGGGGCATTGAGGACGGAACAGTCCCTTTCATATACGGAGTAATTTCTGTTCGTGTTAAGTTTTTATGTCGCTCCTTACTTTCAGTTAGAAAAAAACTTGTTTTTTTCTATTTAATTTCCGAACGTTTTTGAATTAATGCATGTTTCGATTTTGGCTCTCCGCACATGAATAATTAAAACAAAATTTGAATATTCATTTATTTTTTTGCTAAATGGCTTTCTCATAGTTTTAATCGGACGATTTACAGAAAAAAGGAACGCGCGAGTAGGCCTAGTTACCCTCCAGTTTTTTGGTTATTTAAAAAGGCAACTAGAACTTATAATTTTTTACGAACGTTATTACTAGTAAAAATATACGTAACTTACAAATTAACTTAGATAACGAACTTCTATATTCGTATGTTTTTATTACGTATGTCAGGGGATTCACCCCCTCGTCAATACCTCTCTCTTTACATTAAAGCTTAAATTATGTTCCAATTCCTTAAGAATGACCCCTGAATCACAAAGGCCGTAGAATAAATAGTTGAAATTAATAAAATTACTTTAGCGTAAAGAGCGAGTTATTAGGAGGAGGTGAATCCCTCATATGCGTAATAATTTCTGTTCGTTTTAAGTTTTAATGCGGCTCCTTACTTTCAGTTGAAAAAAACTTTTTCATATTTATTTTTTCATTGTTTTTTTTCAAAAAATGCTAAAAAATCCTGCGCCCCCTTAATGGACATTTTTTCCAGAACGAGTTCCTCCACGGAATGTTCTCCCCACATAAACCCCTCCCCCCAACCAAAAAAATCCCACTGAAAGCGTCTGTGCACTTCCCAATAACCATTACTATATGTGAACACTGGTCAAAGTTTATAACTTGCAGCCCCTCCCACGGGGACTGTGGGGGAGTAAGTCGTCCCCAAAGACACAGCTATAAGGTTTTTCGACTATGCTGAATAAAATGGCTATCGCAGAATTTGGGTCCGGTGACTTTGGGAAAAAATGAGCGTGGGAGGGGGCCTAGGTGCCTTCCAGCTTTTTTGGTCACTTAAAAGGGCAATAGAGCTTTTAATTTCCGTTAGAATGAGCTCTCTCGCGACATTCTAGGACCATTGGGTCGATACGACCGCCCCTGAGGAAAAATAAACAAGAGCTAAGAGCTCATATGGCACTTGTCACAAGGTTGGAAGAGCCAAGAGCCAAGAGCTCACATGGTATGAGCTCTAGCAAAATTCTAAGAATCAATAGATTGCTTTAAAAGGATAATCAGAGGCTTAATGCCGGTCGGGATTTAACATAAGAGCTCTGAGTCACGAGGTCCTTCTAAATATCAAAATTCATTAAGATCCGATCACCCACTCGCAAGTTAAAAATACCTCAATTTTTCTAATTTTTCCTCTCCCTTTAGCCCCCCCCCCAGATGTTCGAATCCGGGAAAACGACTTTATCAAGTCAATTTGTACAGCTCCCTGACACGCCTACCAATTTTCATCGTGCTAGCACGTCCAGAAGTATCAAACTCGCCAAAGCACTGAACCCCACCATCTAACTCCCCCAAAGAGAGCGGATCCACTCCGGTTACGTCAGTCACGTATCTACGACATTTATAAGCATTTTCCAAGATTTCTGGTCTCCCCCTCCAGTTCCCCTCAAGGTCAACAGATCTGGTCGGGATTTGAAATAAGAGCTCTGAGACATGAGTTCCTTCTAAATATCAAATTTCATTAAGATCCGGTCACCCGTTCTTAAGTTACAAATACCTCAATTTTTCTAACTTTTTCAAATTAAAAACCCCCAGCTCCCCCAAAGAGAACGGATCCGTACCAATTATGTCAATCTCGTATCTATAACTTGTGCTTATTCTGCCCATCAAGTTTCATCCCGATATCTCCACTCTAAGCGTTTTCCAAGATTTCCGGTTTCCAAGATTCCTGTTTCCCCCCTCCAACCCTCTATGTCCTCGGATACGATTCGAATTGAAAATGGAGCATCTGAGACATAAGATTCTTCTATATATCAAGTTTCATTGAGATCCGATCACCCATTCGTAAGATATCTCGATTTCACGTTTTCCAAAAATTCCCCCTCCAACTCCCTTCATTATCATGGATCTGGTCGGGATTTAAAATTAGAGTTTTAAAGCACAAGACTATTCTAGATATCAAATTTCATTAAGATCTGATCACCCGTTCCTAAGTTACAAATACCTAATTTTTTCTAATTTTTCCGAATTACTCCCCCCCCCCCCCCAACTCCACCAAAGAGAGCGGATCCGGCCCGGTTATGTCAGTCACCTATCTTGGACTTGTGCTTATTCTTTTCACCAAGTTTCGTCCTGATCTCCCCGCTTTAAGCCTTTTCCAAGATCCCCCCCCCCCTAATGACACTGGACCCGGGCGGGATAAAAAATAAGAGATCTAAGTTCTAAATATGATCTTTCATAAATATATGATCACTCTTTCGCAAGTTAAAAATAACTCATTTTTTCTAATTTTTAAAATTAACCTCCCCCAACCCCCCAAAGAGAGCAGATTCGTTCCGGTTATGTCAACACCGTATCTAGGACTTGTGCTTATTTTTCCCACCAAGTTTCATCCTGATCCCTCCACTCTAAGCATTTTCCAAGAGTTTAGGTCCCACCCCAACATCCCCTTCACCGGATAAGGTTGAAATTTAATATAAGAGCACTGAGACATGATATCCTTCGAAACATCAAATTTCATTAAAATCCGATTACTCCTTCGTAAGTTAAAAATACCTCATTTTTCTAATTTTTCAGTTTTTCTAATTTCTAATTTTCTAAAAGTTTCATCGTCCTAGCTTGCCTGGAAGTGCCTGAAGTAACAAAACCGGGACAGACAGACAGACCGACAGAATTTGCGATCGCTATATGTCACTTGGTTAATACCAAGTGCCATAAAAACAAAAAAACAAATAAAAACGCATCCGTGATCTGTCTTGTGGCAAAAAATACAAAATTTCACAATTTTGTAGATACGAGATTGAAACTTCTACTGTAGGGTTCTCTGATACGCTGAATCTGGTGGTGTGGTTTTGTTAAGATTCTATGACTTTTAGGGGGTGTTTCATCCTATTTTCTAAAATAAGGCAAATTTTCACAGGCTCGTAACTTTTGATGGGTAAATCTGATAAAATTTATATATTTAAAATCAGCATTAAAATTCGATTCTTTGATGCAACTATTGTTATAAAAATTCTGTTTTTTAGAGTTTCTGTTACTATTGAGCCGGGTCGCTCCTTACTACATTTCGTTCCCACGAACTGTTTGATGACTCTTGAAACACAAGGGCAATGTCATTAGAATACCTTTAATTAGAACCTTGTTAAACCCTTTAATTAAAACTTTTAATTAGAATCTCTTTGTAATTAGAACCTTTTTTAAAAGCACATAAATAAAACTTTGACAGTTTTGACAATTGAAATTACATTTATTTTCTGTAATATTTTCATACTTTTTAAATCAATTATTGTTAGGCTTTAAGACTTTTTTTTTTGCATACGAAAGAAAGAAAGAAAAACATGCCAAGAAACAAAAACTTACTTTTCTTGATAAGATCCTTTTCAAAATGACTTTTCAAAAGCTCAGATGGCATTTCTAGCAAGAAATTAAGAGGACAATCGTTTATCTCATTTGTGTCGGCCGATTAATTAAACAGACGTTTGAAGATCTTTTTCTAAGTTTAAAAGAAAGAATCAAAAAAGAATAAGATTTTGTTTTAAATTGCCGGCAACTTCAGACAAAGGGTTTTGTTTTTTTTTCAACTGAGCCAAGAATGCTACTAGCTAGACACCTTTTTAGTAAGAATAAAAAAAATTTTCTTCGGGGTAATCATTTCACTTTAGTTAATAAATTAGCTTTTATAAATTATTGTATTAATTTATATTACTCAATTATAATAATTTAATAAATAATAATAATTTATAATAATTTATATTACTCAACCAGTTGTCACTAAAATAAATATAAAAAAGAAAATCATTTGTATATGATCATGTTAAGTTGAATTCTGCCTATTTGTGTATTTGATATTTTCGCCTATCTCATTACTTATTCTCATGTCTTTACAAAGGTTTCTGAAGAGCAGAGGTGCATTTTTAAACAAAACTTTTTTGCTAAACAAATGTTACAATTTTCTCAATGTCCTTCCATGATAAATATTAAGAATATCAAACAGTGGCACATCGGTAACATCCGACAATTCCACAGAACTCGGGTCAGTTTCAATAGATTTACTTTTTTTAGTTGATCAAGCCAATAATACAACCAAATAGACCCCTTTTAGCCAAAAAATACGAATTTGTTTTTTTCCTGGGGGTAAATTCAGATCAAGGAGATATAAATATGTATACGATTATATATATATCTATATATATAAAAATAAGTTGTCTGTCTGTGGATGTGTGGATGGATGTGTGGATGGATGTGTCAGGTGACGTCACCTGAAAAAACTGGATTAGGTGACGTCAAAACTGAAAAAACTAAAAAAAGGCAAAAACTACAAAAAAAAACTAAAAACTAATAAAAAAAATAAAAAAGCTAAAAAACTAAAAAAACTATAAAGGTAAAAACCAATAAAAAACTAAAAAAAAAACTGAAAAAACTAAAAAAAGGCAAAAACTACAAAAAAAACTAAAAACTAATAAAAAAAGTAAAAAAGCTAAAAAACTAAAAAAACTAAAAAAACTAAAAAAAGGTAAAAAAATAAAAAAAATAAAAAATAAAAAAAAACTAAAAAAAAGGAAAAAACTGAAAAATAAGCTAAAATAAAGGTAAAAACCAATAAAAAACTAAAAAAAAAAAAGGAAAAAACTAATAATCTATATATATAAAAATAAGTTGTCTGTCTGTGGATGTGTGGATGGATGTGTGGATGGATGTGTCAGGTGACGTCACCTGAAAAAACTGGATTAGGTGACGTCAAAACTGAAAAAACTAAAAAAAGGCAAAAACTACAAAAAAAAACTAAAAACTAATAAAAAAAATAAAAAAGCTAAAAAACTAAAAAAACTATAAAGGTAAAAACCAATAAAAAACTAAAAAAAAAAACTGAAAAAACTAAAAAAAGGCAAAAACTACAAAAAAAAAACTAAAAACTAATAAAAAAAGTAAAAAAGCTAAAAAACTAAAAAAACTAAAAAAACTAAAAAAAGGTAAAAAAATAAAAAAAATAAAAAATAAAAAAAAACTAAAAAAAAGGAAAAAACTGAAAAATAAGCTAAAATAAAGGTAAAAACCAATAAAAAACTAAAAAAAAAAAGGAAAAAACTAATAAATGACGACACTCAAAGAGAAAGCGACCAGGACAAAAGGAATGTTCGATTAGCAATCAACAAAGCACCGGGACACAGGGAGTATAAATGACGACCAGGACATAAGTAAAAAAAAAAAAACTATCTATATATATAAAAATAAGTTGTCTGTGGATCTGTGGATCGTGGATCAGGTGACGTCACCTGAAAAAACTGGATCAGGTGACGTCAAAACTGAAAAAACTAAAAAAAGGCAAAAACTACAAAAAAAACTAAAAACTAATAAAAAAAATAAAAAAGCTAAAAAACTAAAAAAACTAAAAAAAGGCAAAAACTACAAAAAAAACTAAAAACTAATAAAAAAGCTAAAAAACTAAAAAAACTAAAAAAAAGGCAAAAACTACAAAAAAACTAAAAACTAATAAAAAAAATAAAAAAGCTAAAAAACTAAAAAAACTAAAAAAAGGTAAAAAACTAAAAAATAAATAACGACCGGGACACAGGGACACAACTACAACGGGGACACCGGGGGAAACAGGGGGATATAAATGACGACCGGGACAAAAAAACTAAAAAGAAATAAAAACTAAAAACTAATAAAAAAAACTAAAAAATCTAAAAATCTAAATAAGCTAAAAAAGAAAAAAAAGGAAAAAAATAAAGGAGAAAAACAAAACTAAAAAACGAATGTATATACAGACCGGGACACCGGGATACAAATGATGACCGGGACCCGGGACACAGGGAATATAAATGACGACCGGGACACAGGGACACAACTACAACGGGGACACCGGGGGAAACAGGGGGATAACCTGACAATCTATTTATATGCAAAGACAATGGGACAGCAAAGAATGTTGTATATTCGCAAGTTTATATAACATAGGGACACAACTACAATGGCGCGTAACTATTATGGCGCGTAACGACTTACGCGCGCGGGGGGGGCTTGGGGGGGGCGCGAAGCGCCCCCACCAACTAGGTGTTGGGGTGGCGCGAAGCGCCACCCCAACAGCTAGTATATATATATATATATATATATATATATATATATATATATATATATATATATATATATATTTATATATATATATAATAGGCAACAAAAGAGACAATGAGCTCTAAAAATAATGATAGATTCGTCAAACGCAAAAAATAGGATACAACAAAAGGCCTTAATATACTACTGCTCTTATTAACAACTCACTGCAGCAAAAAGTCCCTTGAAGCCAGCACAGCTGCGCTCCTGTTCAGCCACAATATATTCATAGTTTCACTGTTTACCCCTTCCACGATGTTTCTGTTAAGTCGTTCTTTGTGACCTCTTTTCTCACCCTATTCATGTACAACCAGCATTTTTGTTTGACCATAGACGGCTGGCTGACAAAGACTATTTTAGCATTATGTCGTCCATCATCGACAGAATGCGTCCTAGCCATGTCAACTTTTCTCTTATTATAACCCTAGAAAGCAGGATAGAGCCATATTTTATGTATAGCTTACTATTTGAAATACGGTCGGTCATAGGAGTACCCAAAGAATCTGTAGACAATTCCTCTGGAAAACATTTAGCAAATCCTCCTCTTCCTTTTGAAGAGTCCATGTGGCAGAACCATGCTTAACCACTCTCATTACCGTAAATATCCAATTTTCTAATCTTGACTCTTAGATTTACCTTCCAATTCTTTCAAACTTTTCTCAACTGTGGAAAAATAAACTGGAATTTGGCTCCAATACTTACTATTTTCACAGCATCGACCATCTTTAATAATAATGCTACCCAGGTAAGTTAAATTATTCACATGATCGATCTTTAGATTACCCAACATGACTTCTTCACCCTCGTCTAAGCAACTAAGCCTTTTAATATTTATTTTTACACCTATTCTTAGACCCTGAACTCTCAACAAAATTCATTCAGAAATTCATTTATTTCGCTAAAATTTATCTATATATTCAAATCACCTAGGCTTACATAATTTAATTCTAAAAGATTTTCACCTTCCCATCTCATTCCATGCTCTCCCATAGCGTTTGCCGTGTTCCTAATAAGACACAGTAATAAGACACAGGCTTATTAAAATAATCCATATAAACAGGGATAGGACACAGCCCTGCTTAACTCATGATACGACACCCAACCAGCTACTAACCTCACTTCTTACCTTTACCACAGCAACATTGCTCTCGTATATAGCTCTAGTCACTTTAATGTACTTATCTGGTATCCAAAGAACTGTAAGTAAGGAGCGATGCTGCTCAATAGTAACCAAAACTCTAAGAAACATAGTATTGATAACAAAAGATACATCAAAATAATCGAATTTTGATGCTTATTCAAAATATAAAAAATCAAGTTTAATGACACCCATCAACAGTTACGAGCCTGGAAAAATTTGCTCAGTTTTCGAAAAAGAAGGAAGCACTCCTGAAACACTAAGAGATCTTATTGAAAATCACGCTATCAGATTCAGCATACCAGGGAATCTTACTATAGAGGTTTAAAGCTCCTATGTACAAAAATATCGAATTTCGTTTTTTTTTTGCCAGAAGAATGATCGCATATGCGTGTTTATTTGTTGTTGTTTTTTTTTCAGGGGTGATCGTATCGAACCATTGGCCCTAGAGGGTCGGAAGAGGGCTCATTTGATCGGAAATCAAAAGTTCTAGTGCCCTTTTTAAGCGACCAAAAATATTGGAGGGCAGCTAGCCCCTTCCCTGCCATGCCCCTTTTTCCCCAAAGTCACATCGTATCGAACCAGTGGCCCTAGAGAGTCGGATGAGGGCTCATTTGATCGGAAGTCAAAAGTTCTAGCGCCCTTTGTAAGTGACCAAAAATATTGGAGGGCAGCTAGCCCCCCTGCCATGCCCCTTTTTCCCCAAAGTTACCTGATCAAAATTTGAGATAACTATTTTGTTCAGCATAGTCCAAAAATCTAGTAACTATGTCTTTGAGGATGAGATGACCCCCCAGAGTCCCCGGGGAAGGGCTGCAAGCTATATACTTTGCCCATTGTTTGCTTATAGTATTAGTTATTGACAAGCATACAGATATTTTTTGGAGATTTTTCAGGTGGGGGAATACGTGGAAGAATCTTTCCATTGAGAAATTTTCGGGGGGGGGGGAAGGAATTTTCCAAGTGGGAGCCGAATTTCCTGGCATTATTTAAAAAATTATCAGAAATTAAATTAAATAAACAAGTTTTTTTGACTGAAAGTAAGGAGCAACATTAAAACTTACGACGCAGAGAAATTATTCCGTATATGAAAAGGGATGTCCCCTCCTCAGCACCCCATTTTTTACGCTAAAGTTTGACTCTATGCCACAATTCTACTTTTTAAAGTAATAAAAAACTTCAGCGTAAAGAGCGGGGTATTTATACCAGTTCTTTATACCGGCTTCCCAAGCCTTTAAAAAAAATTTAGTAGCCCCCTCCTCTCCTCCTAGCAAAAATTGGGAAAACTATATTTTTACATCCACTGATCTAGGCAATGCTAATAATTTTATAAGCATTATAACTAGATATTTATTTCTAAGAAATTTTGATTATAGAAAACTTCCAATTATCTGAGCCATTGCGTGGCATGCTAACCGTGAAAAAGTTATTTCTGTGGATAAACCAAAACAGGACAAACACAAAAAAAATCAATAGAAAAAGTACTTAATAGCATTCACTTACGTTATTTTCATTTATTATTATGATTATTAAAACAGTATTATAATTTATATCTTTGTTTTCTTCTTTGATTTCAAATTAGACAGATTACGTTATCGGGGTTTCATAACCCAATTAGGTCTAATACTAGATGTACATCAGTTGTACATCAGTTCCCCTGCTTCTTTCTTTTCTTCGCAAATTTCTAAGCAACCCCAAGTTTCAATTCTGATTCTTTCTTCTTTTATTTTTTTAATTGCAGCAATAAAGACAAATTAATATAGTTTTAGGCGTCAAAGTTAAATCTCAAAATCTCTCGTCATGTAGGAGGGAGGGGTCTTAAATTTCAACTCAACTATGTAAAGTTCAATTATTCAATGTTAAATTTTATGTTACTAGTCATAATGGTAAAAAGGTGGAAAAGTCATAATGGAATCAGCCAAAACCCCCTCCTCTCTATTTATACATAGCCACATGAACTGTGGGTCAATTTACCAGTGTTGCCAGCTCTCATTCTATCTAGGATATCGGAAACACCAGTGACTTTGGAACGATCTTCAAGAAAGGATTTTGGGGCCGAAGAGTCAAAATCTTTCATTGCAGGCGGCTTCTCTTCTCGGTTCAGTGATTCGGTGCTTCGCTTTTGTCGCCAGGGTGGCGAATCATCATAATTGGGGTCAGTATTCTCCTTTACAGATCGTCGCCATGATGGCGAATTCTCAGTGCGCAAAGAGCCGGCACGTCGCAGTGGACTGCCTATAAGATAAGAAAGCATTAGTATGTCATTTTGGTTTTACGCTTCTTTAATTTTCATTAGTAACATTGTTAGGTCTTCCATAACGAGTGCCGACAACACACTTGATGAGTCATTATAGTCCATTTTCTTTTAATTTCGAGGACTAAAATGGCTATTTTTGATCATTCAATGCATTAAAAGATCATTAGGGTAAAATGTCCTTAGAAAGAGGCGAAGAGTCATTCCTCCCTCTTCATACTCGCAAATATGGGTCCAGAGTTACCAAAATAATTCTTATAATTTCTCCATAAAAGCTGTTGAGGAAAACTTGTACCAAATTTGTGGAGATATTTGGGCCTAATTCCCCAAAAAATATTTCTTATCTCTAAATAGTTATATTTATCTAGATTACTTAATAAAATCACAAACATAGTTTAAGGAAACGACGTGAAAAGCTGAATAATAATAAAAGCTCCCTCACAGAGTCAGCCACTTCCCTTGAAATTGTTTTTTTTTTTTTTTTGCATCTTCTTTATTATTCCCCAAATGTGTTTGAGAAAAATCCTTGAGCAAAATTTTAGGATATTTGAGCCTAGTGGACCAATTAAAATTACATTTTACGTCCAAGCAATCCAAATGGACTCGTTTATATTCTAAAATCTCCCAGCTAATTTAAAGTACATACCAAGAATACCCAAATAAAAACACATCTACCGGTGGGCTCATTCAAATCTAGAAACTACGATTTTCCAAAAATTTTCTTTAGGTTATTTCAAAATACCAAATTTTAAAGGTATTTCTACATTTTAGTAAGTGTCGTCAAGTTGAACCGTGAAAATAAATAAGTAAACCTAATTGGTCAATTTTTAAAATCCTTTTAGTCTGTAAACATTTAAAAATTAGCATTATCTTGAAATTCAAAGACAATTATATCTTAAATGAAAGCTACGCATGCAGATGTTTGGTTTAATATCTTCTAAGCTTTTTTTCACATTTTCAACCTACTTTTCTTTTTAATTTGGCACGAGCTACTACCAAAAACTGCATGGGGGGGGGGGGGTATTTCCATTAGAAATTGAAATTCCAAATTTTACATATTTTTTAAGACATATATGGCTGTGCAAGCTTCAACAACTAATTCAAACAATCAGATTTAAATTTCATTGTCCTTGGTACCATAAGAAATTGTGCGAAAAGCTGCTCATCTTAACCTTCCTCAGAGGATGAACCCCTCCCCCCCCAACAAAAATCCTTTTTCGTTTGCTCAATCTGATGTGTTATTGCTCATTTTTGCTGTTAATGCTTTGAAAAGATTGCCAGAAGTATTCGGAAGTGTGTTTTTGTTGTCATCAACCTTTATATTTTTAAGTGGTCTTCACATTATGTACGTAATTTTTTATGCTGAGCGCTTAAGTTACGGTAAGTTAAATTTAGCTTTTTATACTCAAGTCCTTTACATTACGATAACATAAAAATGTATAAAATAATCGCAATCATCATTGGAAATCATCACAAGAAAACTATTCAAAAATGAAGATTGGAAATTCAAGCTCTTAGAGTGGTTTTAACCACCTCATCCCCACTCTCATCCCCCCCCCTCATTAAAAACTGTCCGACCAATAAAAAATTAACAAAAATACATGTAAATAAATTTTGATGCGCCTTTTAAAGTTTTTTTGCGCCCCCTCCGAAAAAATAGCCCTTTCTTCCAACAAAAAAATCTGGATACAGCCTTGAGGCTTTCTAAGAAAGTTAATTTACTTTCGAAGTGTATTAATTGCACATCTAGAGATTCCATTTTGTAGCTACTATATTGACTTTCCCATTGCTTAACACAAACTTGCGTAAAGTAAAATTCTATGAAGAGCTAGAGCTGTCTTGGGACTCCTAATAAAATTTAGTGAGTATATATTAGTTGTAATTGAGCGACTGGACATGAGGCCAGCGTTGCCAACATGATAAAATTGTACCGTTTTTCGCATAGTTTGTTCAAGTTTGAGCTTATCTATTATTTTCTTCTGTTTACTGGAAATTTTTAACATGCTCTTCAGATAGTAAAATTTAATCTCTTGCGGTACAATGTTAGTCGGAATCCTGGTACAATTTGCTTCAAAGCGTTGGTAACACTATATGAGACGCTGTTCAGGGCATCATTGTCGTTCTAGTATTCACCTATCGACTCTTGAACAAGGTTACCAGCTTTTTGGTCCATGAATGTGTCCCCTAAGCATCCAAAAATGTGTCATTTTAGCTAAAATGTGTCCATCTTGAAATCCCAAAACTAGATGTTATTTTTTTATCAGTTGTATTATTGACCAAAAAGACGCTTTGTCAACCTCTTTCAAAGCGGTCAGTTAACATCAAATATCATGAAAACGAAAAAAAATCATTATTGTGTCGTGGTACATAGGAATGTGTTCTTTCGACATAAAATGAGTCCAGTTGGCAACCCTGCTGGTGAAGGAAAGCAAGAAAAGGTGTATGCTCTTGATACCCTCAGGAAGGTTCAATGACTAGTGTTTCAGTTTAAGACGTTAAAAAGTTAAACCATTACTAGTTAAGCGGTTAAAAGTTGTCACGAAGTAAAGTTAGTGAAATATATATGAAATTAATGTTGGCAGATAAGAACGAAAAATTTGAAAAAAAAGAAGGCATCAAATAAAGGAAAGCAAGGGGGAAACGAGGAGTGAATGAGTTATAGAGGGAATTAAATGAAGAGGGGAAGATAAGGAGAACATGATATAAAGGCAAGAATAAATTTATCCAATGTCTGTTATAGGTCCAAATTTTCATAAGGCTCTTTGATCAAAATCTAGAGAGTAATTTATCTTACCTCTCCTAACTCCAAGCACCATTGCCGAATTCAAGAAAGCTGTCATAGGGGAGAAATAGAGCCTTTTTTGGAAGAAATTCATGGACAAATTTCTCCTATAAACCCCTAAAATTTTGAAATTTTGACATAACGACTTAAACATATTAAATAATTTATATCCAAAACTCTATACGAATCTATCAAAAACTAAGATATGTAGTTTTTCAAAAACTGGCTCTATTTGGGGGGAAAGAGCAAGATATTATCCAACATAACAAAACTATAGAAAAATATAAGAAAACTTGCCTTCGTCTGAGGAAGGAGAAAGGCCTTGATTTTGCTTGAAACTGGATGATCGAAATATCAGACCAGCTTTAGGATAAGTCTTCGTTGATTTGTTCGTTCCGTTATCTATAATGAAATATAAAGAATATAAAAGATTGTGTTGACTATTTTGATTATTTTCTTCTTAAAAAAAACTAATTTATACCATATCATATATATATATATATATATATATATATATATATATATATATATATATATATATATATATATATATACTTACTTATAACCCACTTAAAAAATTAAATATGGTGCAGTAAGGTGAAGAAAAAAAAAAGAAATAGGAATGACATTACAATGACTAAACAACCATTACAACGCAATTAGTAACCATATAAAATTAAACAACATCAAACAGCGAGATAAGGTGATGATGCGGGCCCAGCCGTGGCCAGCGTCAAGAGGCAAGTTTATGTTTTTAGTAATGCCAAACTGAGCGTTTATTTTTTTTATTCCGAAAAGAACACGGCAGATAAAGAAGATCAGAATAACAAGTAAAATCTAAATCAATATCGGAATAACAAATAAAAACTGAGTTAAGATCAGTTTCTCGAAGCAAAGGGTAAAGATGAAAAACAAAAAAATATGGCATGGTCACTCGCAAAATATAGAATAAACTTTTGCGAGACCACGCCTATTATAACGGTCACGGTTAGTGACAGTCTTATCAACAAGAGCTAAGAGCTCATACGGCACTTGTGACGAGGCAAGAAGAGCTAAGAGCCAAGAGATCATATGGTATGAGCTCTAACAAAATTCTATGAATCAAGAGATTCATTTAAAAAGGAAAATAAGAGGCTTAATGCAGGTCAGGATTTAAAATAAGAGCTCTGAGTCACGATGTCCTTCTAAATATCAAAATTCATTAAGATCCGATCACCCACTCGTAAGTTATAAATACCTAATTTTTTCTAATTTTTCCTCTCCCTTTAGCCCCCCGGATGGTCGAATCTGGGAAAACGACTTTATCAAGTCAAATTGTGCAGCTCCCTGACACGCCTACCAATTTTCATTGTCCTAGCACGTCCAGAAGCACTAAACTCGCCAAATCACTGAACCCCTCCCCACAACTCCTCCAAAGAGAGCGAATCCAGTACGATTCTGTCAATCACATATCAAGGACATTTGTTTATTCTATTCACCAAGCTTCATCTCGATTCCTCCACTCCAAGTGTTTTTCCAAGATTTCCCTCTCCTACTCCCCCCAATGTCAAAAGATCTGGTCGGGATTTGAAATAAGAGCTCTGAGACATGAATTCCTTCTAAAAATCAAATTTCATTAAGATCCGATCATCTATTCGTAAGATAAAAATACCCCAATTTTCACGTTTTCCAAGAATTCCGGTTTCCCCCTCCAACTCCCCCCAATGTCACAGGATCTGGTCGGAATTTAAAATTAGAACTTTAAAGCACAAGATCCTTCTAAATATCAAATTTCATTAAGATCTGGTAACCCTTTCGTAAGTTACAAATACCTCAATTTTCAAAATTACCCCCCCCCCCCAATTCCACCAAAGAGAGCAGATCCGGTCCAATTATGTCAGTCACGTATCTTAGACAGGTTTCTATTCTTCCCATCCAGTTTCATCCTGATCTCACCGCTTTAAGTATTTTCTAAGATTTCCGGTCCCCCCAACTGCCCCCCCCAATTACGCTTGATCCGGTTGAGAATTAAAATAAGAAATCTGAGTTACGAGGTCCTTCTAAATATGAAGTTTCATGAAGATCCGATCACTCCTTCGTAAGTTAAAAATACGTAATTTTTTCTTATTTTTCAGAATTAACCCCCCCCCCCAAATAGAGCGGATCCGTTCCAATTATGTAAATCACGTATGTAAGACTTCTGCTTATTTTTCCCACCAAGTTTCATCCTGATCCCTCCCATCTAAGCGTTTTCCATGATTTTAGGTTCCCCCACCCCAAACTTCCCCCAATGTCACCAGATCCGGTCAGGATTTAAAATAAGAGCTTTGAGACACGATATCCTTCTAAATATCAAATTTCATTGAGATCCAATCAACCGTTCTTAAGTTAAAAATACCTCATTTTTTCCAATTTTTCAGAATTAACCCCTCCCCCAACTACCCCAAAGAGAGCAGATCCGTTTCGGTTATGTCAATCATGGATCTAGGACTTGTGCTTATTTCTCTCACTAAGTTTCATCCCGATCCCTCCACTCTAAGTGTTTTCCAAGTTTTAGGTTTCCCCCTCCCAACCCCCCCCCCAATGTCACCAGATCCGGTCGGGATTTAAAAAAAGAGCTCTGAGACACGATATCTTTCTAAATATTAAATTTCATTGAGATCCGATCACCCGTTCGTAAGTTAAAAATACATCATTTTTTTCTAATTTTTCAGAAATAACCCCCCCCCCCCCAATTACCCCAAAGAGAGCGGATCCGTTCTGTTTATGTCAATCATGAATCTAGGACTTGTGTTTATTTTTCCCACCAAGTTTCATCCCGATCCCTCCACTCTAAGTGTTTCCAAGTTTTAGGTTTCCCCTCCCAAATCCCCCCAATGTCACCAGATCCGGTCGGGATTTAAAATAAGAGCTCTAAGACACGATATCCTTCTAAATATCAAAATTCATTAATCCGATCACCATGGATCTAGGACTTGTGCTTATTTCTCTCAACAAGTTTCATCCCGATCCCTCCACTCTAAGTTTTTTCCAAGTTTTAGGTTTCCCCCTCCCAACTCCCCCCCCAATGTCACCAGATCCGGTCGGGATTTAAAATAAGAGCTCTGAGACACAATATCCTTCTAAATATCAAATTTCACTGAGATCCGATCACCCGTTCGTAAGTTAAAAATACCTCATTTTTTTTAATTTTTCAGAAATATCCCCCCCCCCAATTACCCCAAAGAGACCGGATCCGTTCTGTTTATGTCAATCATGTATCTACGACTTGTGTTTATTTTTCCCACCAAGTTTCATCCCGATCCCTCCATTAAGTGTTTCCAAGTTTTAGGTTTTCCCCTCCCAAATCCCCCCAATGTCACCAGATCCAGTCGGGATTTAAAATAAGAGCTCTAAGACACGATATCCTTCTAAATATCAAAATTCATTAAGATCCGATCACCATGGATCTAGGACTTGTGCTTATTTCTCTCACCAAGTTTCATCCCGATCCCTCCACTCTAAGTGTTTTCCAAGTTTTAGGTTTCCCCCTCCCAACTCCCCCCCCAATGTCACCAGATCCGGTCGGGATTTAAAATAAGAGCTCTGAGACACAATATCCTTCTAAATATCAAATTTCATTGAGATCCGATCACCCGTTCGTAAGTTAAAAATACCTCATTTTTCTATTTTTTCAGAATTACCCCCCCCCCAACTACCCCAAAGAGAGCGGATCCGTTTCGATTATGTCAATCAGGTATCCGGGACTTGTGCTTATTTTTCCCATCAAGTTTCATCCCGATCCCTCGACTCTAAGTGTTTTCCAAGATTTTAGGTTTCCCCCTCCAACTCCCCCAATGTCAGCAGATCCGGTCGGGATTTAAAATAAGAGCTCTGAGACGCAATATCATTCCAAACATCAAATTTCATTAAGATCCCATCACCCGCTCATAAGTTAAAGATACTTCATTTTTTCTATTGTTTCCAAATTAACCGCCCCCCCCCCAGATTGTCAAATCGGGAAAACGACTATTTTTAATTTAATCTGGTTCGGTCCCTGATACGCTTGCAAAATTTCATCGTCCTAGCTTACCTGGAAGTGCCTAAAGTAGCAAAACCGGGACCGACAGACAGACCGACACAGACCGACAGACCGACAGAATTTGCGATTGCTATATGTCACTTGGTTAATACCAAGTGCCATAAAAACCATTTCAACTTGTCCGTAATATAAGAAACAATTTCCCTCCTCAGAGCTGAGACTGATTCGCACACAGATGAAATCCAAATCCATAATTTGTGCTAAGCAGGGCCATGGATTGATTCTTAGCATTTCAACCCTAAATCATATTTAATAAATTATGCATGTTTAGTAAATTACATTTACCTGTAAAAACTTGAAATGTTGACCCTGAGAGAGGCAACACAAAACATGTTAACCCGACGCATCCAGCCAAATAGATAAAATGCTCTTACAGCCCACTAGTGGTGAACCGTCACGTAAAGAATATTGGTATTTAAGTCATACTTGATGATGCAAGGGGCAATTTTTTTGCAAACCCTTTCATGAATATAATAACAAACTTCTATCTAGCTTTCAACTGACCCACTTGGAGGTCAATATTTTGCTCCAATTATCCGTACCACGAACTCTAGTAAGGAGCGACCCGGCTCAATAGTAACCAAAACTCTAAAAAATCAAATTTTAATACCAATAAATTACATCAAAAGAATCGCATTTTAATGCTGATTTTGAATATATAGGTTTCATCAAGTTTAGTTTTACCCATCAAACGTTAGGAGCCTGAGAAAATTTGCCTTATTTTAGAAAATAGGGCGAAACACCCCCTAAACGTCATACAACCTTAACGAAAATCACACCTTTAAATTCAGCGTATCAGAGAACCCTGCTGTAGAAGTTTCAAGCTCCTATCTATAAAAAGGTGGAATTTTGCGTGTTTATTTGTTGTTTTTTTTCCAGGGGTTATCGTATCGACCCAGTGGTCCTAGAATGTTGCGAGAGGGCTTATTCTAACGGAAATGAAAAGTTCTAGTGCCCTTTTTAAGTGACCAAAATTGGAGGGCACCTAGTCCCCCTCCCACTCTAATTTTTTCCCCAAAGTCACCGGATCAAAATTCTGAGATAGCCATCTTATTCAGCATAGTTGAAAAAGGATATAACTATGTCTTTGAGGACGACTTACTCCCGCACAGTCCCCGTGGAAGGGGCTACAAGTTACTTACCTATAGTAATGGTTAATGGGAAGTGTACAGACGTTTTCAGGGGGATTTTTGTTTGGGGGGAGGGGTTGAGAAGAAGGGGATATGGTGGGGGAGCTCTCCATGCAGGAATTTGTCATGGGGAAGAAAATTTCCATAAAGGGAGCGCAGGATTTTCTAGCATTATTAAAAAAAAAATGAAAAAATAAATATGAAAAAGTTTTTCAACTGAAAATTAGGAGCAGCATTGAAACTTAAAACGAACAGAAATTATTACGCATATGAGGGCTTCACCTCCTCCTAATACCTCAGTCTTTACGCTAAAGTATTTTTTGGAATTTCAACTATTTATTCTACGGCCTTTGTGATTCAGGGGCCATTCTTAAGGAATTGGGAAAAAATTAAGCTTTAGTGTAAAGAGCGAGGTACTGACGAGGGGGTGAACTCCCTCATATACGTAATGAAAACATGCGAATTCAGAAGTTCGTTACTTACGCTAATTCGTAAGTTACGTATATCTTTTACTAATAGACATGTTCGTAAAAAATTAAAAGTTCTAGTTGCCTTTTTAAGTAAACAAAAAATTGCAGGGCAACTAGGCCTCCTCCCCCGCTCCTTTTTTTCTATGAGAAAGCCGTTTAGCCAAAAATATTAATTAGCCATTAATATGCAAATTTCGTTTTAATTATTTATCTGCGGATAGCCAAAATCAAAACATGCATTAATTCAAAAACGTTCAGAAATCAAATAAAAAAACAAGTTTTTTTTAACTGAAAGTAAGGTGCGACATTAAAACTTAATACGAACAGAAATTACTTCGTATATGAAAGAGGATGCTCCCTCCTCAACGCCCCGCTCTTTACGCTAAAGTTTGTCTCTTTCTCTCAACTCTACTTTTTAAAACAGTAAAAAACTTTAGCGTAAAGAGCGGGGCGTTGAGGAGGGAGCAGCCCCTTTCATATACGAAGTAATTTCTGTTTGTTTTAAGTTTTAATGTCGCTCCTTACTTTCAGTTAAAAAAAACTTGTTTTTTTTTTTTAATAAATCAACAAAACATGAAAACTCTACCGTAAATTGAGTTATACGCACTTTTCCATTCTGAAAGAAATCATGGCTTAGGCCACGTTTTCATTTGGCATTTTACGAATAAAACGCCCAATAAATCTACTACTACCTGCAGTGCCAAGCCACCTGAGGCCAACACAGCTACGAGCGCTCCTTCTCCATCACAATCTATTTAAAGCCTTCTTCTTTACCTCTTCCCAACAAGTTCCGATTTCCTTTAAATATTTCCTAGCAACTTCCTCCCACCCGATTTCGGGACGACCTGCCTTTCGTTTTGCTGAAAAGTGCTATATTTGGCAATATGTGGTCTTTCATAACGTGTTCATCCATCTCAACCTTTATCTGATTATAGCCCTAGAAAGCGGCAGAGGGCCATACTTTTCGTACAGCTTACTATTTGAAATACTTACTATTCAGTCAGACGGTTACCCAAACAATCCGTATGCAATTCCTCTAGAAAACATCTAATAAATCCTCTTCCGTCTTTTAAAGCGCCTAGCCAGTTAAAAACCCCATTTTTCGGCGTAACACTTTCCTAACGTTCTCATTGTTCATTAGCTTCCAATGGTCAAAGTTTGTAACTTGCAGCCCCTCCCCCGGGGACTTTGGGGGAGTAAGTCATCCCCAAAGACATAGTTATTATGGTTTTTGACTATGCCCAACAAAATGGCTATCTCAAAATTTTGATCCGTTGACTTTGGGTAAAAAATGAGCGTGAGAGGGGGCCTAGGAGCCCTCCAATTTTTTTGGTCACTTAAAAAGGGCACTGGAACTTTTCATTTCCGTTAGAATAAGCCCTCTTGCGACATTCTAGGACCACTTGGTCGATACGATTACGCCTGGGGAAACAAAAAACAAAAACAAACAAAAAAACACGCACCCGTGATCTGTTTTCTGGCAAAATACAAAATTCCACATTTTTGTAGATAGGAGCTTGAAATTTTTGCAATAGGGTTCTCTGATACGCTGAATGCAATGGCGTGATTTTCGTTTAAGATCCTATGACTTTTAGAGGGTGTTACTGCCTATTTTCCAAAATAAGGCAAATTTTCTCAGGCTCGTAACTTTTGATGACAAAGACTAAATTTGATGAAACTTATATATTTAAAATCAGCATAAAACTCCGATTCCTTTAATGTATCTTTTAGTATCAAAATTCCGTTTTTTAGAATTTCGTTTACTATTGAGCCGGGTCGCTCCTTACTACAGTTCGTTACCACGAACTGTTTGAAAATATTCTTCATGGGAATCGCCATTTACATATGATATGAATAATAAGCAGCAAAATACCTTAGATCGAAAACTATTAACAGTTTTAGGTGATAAATAATGTCCATATAAACTCAAAATACTAATAACCAACTAAATTATAATTCTATATTCTTAAGTGCCTTTACTCTCCAATAGTTTATTTTCATAATAGTAGTTCATATTAGGACATACATAGTGCACACCATTGTAGTACGCGGTACATAATTGGCCTCACAGAAGACGTTCGATTGGAAATTGATCCGAAGTTCTACTATACGAGTATATACCCAAAATACAGTATATAAGCGTAGAAAAACTGGGATTTGTCATTGTCCGTTCTTTTCCCCCTTGGCGTCACCAGTACTATTCAACTTTAGCTTTTTCGAACACCACGTAAATGTAACACTTTAATTACCTGAGGCCCTAAAAGTTTAGGGCACGGGCCAAGGACTTTTTTTTCTAAGGAAGATAAAAAAAAATTACTTTCAAAATTTTTAGGGAGGTATTTTGTCCTTTTTTAAATTAAAATACTAAAACTTTTTTCAATAAAAATACTAAAGAAATCTATTTTTCAACATATATGGATTAATCACTTTTCTTCTCCCCATTGGAACTCCTGGGAAGTACCCTCCCCTCCCCCCCCCCCACAAGAAGAAAAATACATCCTGAAAATTCAGTGTAAATAGGAACTTTACAGATTTAAATTACGAAATAAATCTTTCCTCTAGTAGGACTTTCTTTCACAAAACGAACTAACCCCATTAGTAAATATGCCATCCTAATATCTACTAATGGATCAGTGACATCACTTTCTATGTTTTCCCAGTTGTGAACTAATTACAGAAAAAAGAAAAAGATATTTTGTAAATCTTAAGTCACTAGCCATTGAGTCATAGATTTATAGGAGTTATGGTCTGGAATACTAAACACGGGGCAAACCAAAATATTCTATTCTGGAAATAGATTATAAAGCGTGGCCTAGAGATTATTTCATCAGTCAGTTTTTATTATTGAAAATGAACTGTTTAACAATAGTGTTTGGTGTTTTAGTTTTGGCAGCAGCAAACGGTATGTATCGAAAATGATCAACAGTTGGGGTTGAAGGAGAGTGAGGTTAGCGTGCGATCCCTTGGAATCCAATATTTTATAGAACTCACTTTCAAACAGTCTTTCTAGAATTGATTTCATTTTCAGTAAAATAGCTTAATTTTTGGCATATTTTGATCTTAAATCAAAACTAATTTGGTTTGTGACACCCAAAAAGGGCCCAGAAATGCACTCTGTCTCTGATAGGTTTGTAACTTACAAACCATGTAGACAAGCACAGGTAGACTTCGATGAAAGTAAAATATTTAAGATTGGTTGTATTGATATGTGACACCTGAAACTAGACCTACTAATATTGTTTTCTCAGATTGACTTGGAATTCCTGACCATGTAGAAACAGACAAAGGAAATTCAATGAAGACAAAAGCTATAGAAAGAGGGGGGGTTCAGGGCATTGGTTCTTGACGCTCATTATACATCCAAATTTGTTTTGTCTCTAATCAGGTAGAAGTTTACTGGCATGTACACTGGGCCAACCAATCCTATTAACAAAAAAATATCCCGGAAAAATAGATTGTATCCACCCTGAAACCCTAAAATGAACTTAACACGTATTTTGCCGAGCGCCATGAAGCTCTCGGGGTAAAAAAAAACTTTACCGAAAGGGCCTTTAGGACCCTGAATATTTGTGTTTATATCGATTTTTAGCACAAACAATTCAAACTTTTTGCATTGATCTACTTTAAAATTTCAGGCTGTAACGACAGCTCAATTTAAAATTTAGGACCAAGTTACCTCACTTATGACAAAAAAAAAATAAGGAAACAAATCTTATTATAGTCATTCGTGACCTTTTTATTTTCTTTTTGCTTTCGAAAAAATATTAGAGAAATCTTTTCAATTAATGACCTTGATATACATTTATTTAAACGCAGTTGGAGAAAAAATATACGATAAAAAGATTTCTGTAAATAAAATGCTGGATTAAGATAGGGGTTTATTTAAGGGTGGATACAGGATAAGGGTTAAGATGACTTCAGCCCAATGGAAGACCAGAGGCTTCACAGGTTTTTGGTTTATATTAATAATAGTTACACTTCCCATTGAACCAAAATTCTATAGCAAAACTATATTTAAAAAATTATTGCACACAAATACTTGTGATCGAAAATTTAACTGAATACTAAAATTTTGTGCAGTGCAAAAACAGTGAAAATTACAAAATTTCATTTTTAAAATTTCTATTTTATTTTCAGAGTGAATATTTTTAATATTAACCAATCATAAAACTAAGTCATTTAAAATGAGCAGAATAAATTTAAAAATACTTTTCTAAAAACAAGTAACTCCTTTAGAGCAAGGATTGGTTGGATATTAGAGAGACTTAGCAGTTACATAACGAATAGCTACGTTAAAAAAAAATATTAGACTAGAAGTAGAAAATCACCAAAATTCAAACATAGAAGGGAAGAAGTTAAAACCAGAAAGAAGACATTGTGACAACAAATTACTGATGCATGCGTTTTCTTTCTAACCTTCCCAAACCTTAAGTATTTATTTTCTTCGGACAGGGTTGCCGCTATCACAACTTACAGAAGAATCAACTTCAGCTGAGAGCGTAGTAAATACCACCTTAGATGAAACCTCAGCTGAGAGTGTACCGAAGACCACCTTAAACGAAACCATAGCTGAGAGCATATTGAAGCCTATCTCAGATGCAACCTCCGCTGAAACCGTATTAAACACCACCTTAAATGACACTCCTGACAACGTATTGAGAACCACATTAAATGAAACCTCATCTGAAGCTGTATTGAATAGCAATTTTGATGAAGCTGCGCTTGATGATTTGGAGCCAGAAAGCAGAGATGAGTCACAAGAAGATAGTCGCGAAGTCTTGGATATCACAACACCGGAAGCTGAACTTGCAGTTGTTACCAAATTGGCTAGCGAAAATGTAACTACAGCAGAGTTTGCCAGCGAAAATGTAACTACAACAACTGAAGGTGAAAAGAGCATGTTTAAAGTTATTCTTGACGCTTTGAGCAACACTTTCAAGCCACGTGACCCAGTAGCCGATTATGGCGTTGACAAGAGGGATATCAGCGTTGAACACCGTTCAGATGAAGAAGAAGAAGAAGAAGAAGATAAACTCCATGGTTTAGAAACAGAAGGTAATGAATTTTTTTTTATGATTTGTCAGGGGTATGGCTAGTTAGGCTATGTACAATAGCAAGCTTCCGCAATAAATTTGCTGGTAAGAAAATATTGAATTGGGTAGTTTCTTGTTTTTTACAAGAAAACTAAATTTATACTTCCGCACACAAAAAATTTTTAAGATCCTGATAATAAATATTATCAGAAATTATGAAAAATGTAAAAAAATGAACTAATTCAACTTGAATAATTAAACTGTTAATCTAATTTCCACAAAAAGGATGTGAACCCCCTGGCGCAGAAACACGCCAATAATTCAGAACTACAAAATTGCAGAACGCCAAATCTTAAGTGTTTTTCTGTTATTTTTCTTTCTTTTTTTACTCACAAATCTTGACCAGAATGTTTTATAACACAAGAAATACTTTAAAAACAGAATAATCTACTAACTGCCTATTTAAGCTTACTTAATTACAAATTATTTTGAATTTGTCTCGTTATAAAAAGCTGCTATAAAAAGCAGCACTTTTATTGGTGCTGGTCACCCTAATTTCCAGTCCACTTGTGGAGCAGAGAACTTTCCCTTCTTGTCAACTTTGTATTTTACGGAGCATTGTATTCTATTTTTAAAAAATCCAAATGTAGTAGCAGTTGCGTTGATGGGGGAGGGGGAGAAATTTTCACTCCCCCAATAATTTGAGTAACACATTATCATATAGCCCAAGTTCCTTGACTCTCTGGATGCCAACCCCTCCCACCCCCCAAATAAAATGCTGAAGCTACGCCCCTGTGAACTAGTGGTGAGAAAGATGAGATTCTCGAAATTTTTGGCTTTCAGTACATGTCTTAAGCACGAATCTTATCAACCTATTCCAAGTGCAGCCTCTCTTTAGTAGAGTCTTGTCACATAACAGTAGTAAAAGTGTTCTATCACGGAAAGATCCATTTGAGTTAAATTGTTAACAACTGCATAGCTATGAACAATGTATTGAAGTCTATCAGCAACGTAGAACCCCATTCTGTCTTCAAAACCGGTCTTAGGTAACAAACAGGACTTGCACCCATCCACGGTTACTGACTCATGAAAATGTCGGGAGAATTTCATTCAATTTTTTTTTAAGATACAAACAAAATTCAAAATCTAAGAGGAGCCAATAATTTAAATGATAATACCAAAAAAGGTCTTTTTTTTGTAAATTTACTGGGAGATGCATTCGCCCCTCCCCAATTGGCATACCTGCATAATGAGTAGGTTATTGCATATAACTTACATAGCTAATGCGCAATATAATCGTTGCTACATAAAACCGCCGAATTTATAAGCCAATAATACTCTTCAGCTTGGTAATAAAATTAAATTAAAAATATACAATTTTTTTAACTGAAAGTAAGGAGCGACATTAAAACTTAAAACGAACATAAATTATTCTGTACATGAAAGGGACTGTCCCCTCCTCAACGCCTCGCTCTTTACGCTAAAGTTTGACTCTTTGTCCCGACTCTAATTTTTAAAACAATAAAAGTTATGCAGTTTTAAACAATAAGTTATATAGTTTGTTACCAAGAAACTGTTTGGTCAGTTTCCCTACCTGATATTCTACAACAGTTACTCGACTGCTACAGGAAGAAACATTGATTTCACCTGATAGAGTCTTACTCTACAAAGGGATTTTAAACTTTACTAAAATGGACTATTTCATCAAACAGCATTTTAGTTTTACTTTGGGAGACGGTGCAGCTGTTAATAATTTCTCTGAAGAAACAGAGGGATACTCCTGTTTCTAAGAAATTCTCCCTTTTACTCAGTTTTGTCAATGTTTTGACCTTAGGGCAAATATGCCTCCCCTTTATGGATCGTTATAATTTTCCAGAAGCTAGAAATTAGCAAAAAGAATGAAGGTTTAGAGGTTTTGAGTGTTCAGGGTGCAAGAACAGGTTTGAAAATTAATGATAAGAAGGCTAAGTCGCTAAGATTAGGAATAAGTGAAGGTAAATAGGTTATGTCGGGTAGCGAAAAGATCGATCAGGTGGAGAGTTTTACCCACCTTAGTAGTATCAAACAGTTCGTGGTAACAAACTGTAAGTAAGGAGCGACCCGGCTCAATAGTAACCAAAACTTAAAAACAGAATCTTGACACCATCAGCTTATTATGCTGATTCTAGATACTTAAGTTTCATCAAGTTTTATCCAACCCATCAAAGGCTTAGAGCCAGAGAAAATTTGTACGATTTTTGAAAAAAATCGAAATACCCCCTAAGAGTCATATGAAAATCACACCAGCAGATTCAGAGTATCAGAGAACCCTACTGGAGGAGTTACAAGCTCTATCAGCAAAAATGTGGAATTTTGTATTTTTGCCAGAAGGAAAGACCACGGATGACTCTTTATTTATTTGTTTTTGTTATTGTCCAGGGGTTGTCGTATCGACCCAGTGGTCCTAGAATGGTCCTAGAATATCCAGAGAGGGCTCATTTGAATGGAAATTAAAAGCTCTTGTGCCATTTTTAAGTACCAAAAAGTCGAGAGCAGCTTTTTGCAGAATTTTGAGATAGCCATTTTGTTCAACATAGTTGCAAGGCTGAATAACCATGCCTTTGGAGATAAAATGACCCCCCCCCCCCAACAACCCCTGGTGAAAGGTCTTTAATTTATGAAATTTGCCCATTGTTAACGTATAATATTTATTATTGGGAAGTATGCATGCATTTTTTGGGTGAAGAGACGAATTTTCTGCTGGGAGGATTTCATTGGGGAGCTTTCCATGGGGAGTAAATTTTCCAGGGGTTGAATTTTTTAGTGGAAATTATGCATTGGGGAAATTTGTGTACGAAATTCTTCTTATCTTTTGCTTCCTCTTGGCTGACTCAATTTTACGCGTGGAAATGTTAAGGGTAATTGTCCGGGGTAAATATTCACTGGGATCGAATTGTCTAGAGGATATATCGGTAAGGAGGAAGTATTTTTCCGTGGATGTGGAGCCAGATTAACTAGCATTATTTAAGAAACGATTAGAAATTAAAAAACAAGATTAGACTTAAAACGATTAGACTTAAAAAACAAGCTTTTTCAACTGAATGTAAGGATCAACATTAAAACTTAAAACGAACAGAAATTACTACGGATATGAAAGGGGTTGCCTCCTCCTCAACACCTTGCTCTTTACGCTTAATTTTAATTTTTATTTCAATTCCTTATGAACGACTCTTGAAACACAAGGTTCGTTTAATTAGAACAATTAGAAGCTTTTTTTAAAAGTACTTAAAAACGTCAGCGTAAAGAGCAAGGTGATGAGGAGGGGCAATCCCCTTCATATACGTAATAATTTCTGTTCGTTTTACGTTTCAATGTTGCTTTTTACTTTCAGTTGAAAAATGTTTAAAAGTAAAATCGCCAAGGCTCAGGTTTTTTTACAATTGAAAAATTTTGGAAGAATAGGAATACACTCATGCGAACCAAGATTAGAATATTGGAAATTAGAGTGATGACAGTGGTCAAGTTTGGTTGTCTAAATTTTTTTCCGTAGAAATTGCTTAGGGATTGTTTCGTGAACCCGACCGACTAATCGTATCTCAAATAGCAGTCTGTACGAAAAGCGTGGTTAAATCCGGCTTTCTAGGGCTATAATGAGAGAAAGGTTGAGATGGCTAGGGCACATTCTGCGAATGAAGGATGACAGATTGCCAATGATTGTTCTTTTCGGCCAACCATCTGGGGCCACACAGAAACCAGGTCGCCCTTGGCTAGGGTGGAAGGAAGTCGTGAGGAAAGATTTAAGGGAAATGGGAACGTCCTGGGAGGCTGTAAATAGAGGACTCTGAATAGATTGGGATGGAGGACCACCGTGCCTAGCTGTTTTGTTCCCATGGGGCCTTGGTGTTCCTGTGAGTTGTTAGTAATAGCGATAGTAGAAACTTACCCACCCCTCAAATAAAACCCCTATTAGGGCCATATATTTTCTCATTAATATGTAAATTAACTGACATATATTAAATAATGGTATTTTATATTGAATGTTCTCTTAAATATAAGTATTTGTAACTTTAGGTCAAGAAGAAATAAAACCCGAGTCTGATATGCAGCTTCAAACAGAAATAAAAAATCCTGAAGAAACAAACCCTGACTCCAGCGCTTCTGTGGTTCATAACAATAGCGAGAAAGAAGTGCCAGTGCCAACATTTGATTCTATTGGACAATCACAACCTAATCCTGAAGATGAAGCAAAAGAGAGTAATCTGAATGGTGGAGAGAACGAAGAGAATTCAGAGGAGAAAATAGAGGATTCTGAGCCTGAAAACGTGCTAAATGAAGAAGAAGAGGAGGCAAAAGAATTGCAAAGCCTGGTAGTCAAAAGCTTTGCCAATAGTATCCGTTTTCGTGGATCAAACTTCGCTGAAGCTAAAGATGAGAGTAGTGAGGAGAGTAGTGAGGAAGAAGGAAGCGGTGATTTGGAAGAAATTGGTAAGTTCAATATTATTTTTCTGCAATAAAGATTGCAAGTGGCCAAGATTAGGCTTATAGGAATTTTTGTTCCAATGAATAAATTCATAAATAGAATAGCCCAACTCAATAAAAACTTTTAGTGAGACTAAGCGAGGCACCAATCCATTTTATCGAAGTTTTGCCAACAATAGTTAAGCCCAGTTTTTAGTTTATTTGATTTGTTTTTTATAGCTCTATATAAAGGGAGATATCAGAGCGTCCCAAAAGTTTTCACGATAAGCGAGACAATTTAAATCATTGAAAATTTAGTTTTCAGAAAACTATGATTTGTTATTTAGGATAGTGAAATTCGGTATTTTATAAGTATTTTACGATCACAAGAGAATAGGCAAATACCTGGAACACACAAAAGGCATAGCCCTTGGGCCCAATCCTCCTCCAACCGTAGTCTTTCCAACTTCTTATTCAAAATATCTAATGAATCATTTGTTATTAATGCCCCCTGTACACCCCCCAAAAAAATCCATACGTACTTAACCTCACACCAAGTGTCCCATTTTGGGTCCCACGGATAAGTCCTGAATTAATCTATTAGGGAATCCATCTTAACCCACCATTTGCAGAAAGATTTGCTTGAAAGTCATTGGGAGTTTGTTCTTTCATGTTCGCCCGAATGACCTTAGCTATCACATTAAAAATTTTCACAGTTTCATCTCTTTATACCAAAGAAGTTATTTATTGGAACGGAGTAAGAATACGAATTTATGTTTATTTTAGAATGTAGTATAGTAAATAAATAATAAAAACCGTGAATGTTTTTGCAAGGGGCAGCCCTTTTCCCAACTTAGGTGTCTGGCCTAAATGTCTAATTTTTTTGGTGGAAGAAGGGGATTTAACGAAGGTTTTTTGCGTTTTATTTGTGATTACAAAAGAAGCCTAATTTAACGCTAACATTTCAGTACTACGATAGCAACTTAATAAACAATCTGGAGTAGGAATACGAGTAAAGGTCTTCAGGCAAATATTTTATTTTCGAAAGTATATAACAGACATAATTCTCCTTATTTCAGAATGGGTCTAGACCCCCCCCCCCAAAAAAAAAAATTAAATATAAACATCGGGTTGTTTTTTCAATCACGCTTCATTTAACCGACACTAAATAACCCAAAACAGTGCTGTCATGTGAATTTATATTTATCGGTTTAAATTTATGATGAATTAGATTTATAAAAAAGACAAAATGACAACGGCCTCCATGTAGGCCATATTTACAATTTGGAAAATATTGAAGTGCAAAATGTGTCCAATATAAATTAAAATTTTATAAGCGTCTTAGGATGGAGACATCACGTAAGCACATAAAATAAAATAATTGCGACATTTTCTAGTTGTAATTCCGACATCATTACAAGGACGAGGAGAATAAAAAACTGGTTTGCTGAGGAGTTCATCAGCCAATAGTTTGGAAATTTTTTCTAAGGACAAATCGGTTCATTGCCATATTATTCTTTCCGTGTTCGTATTTAGACAATGGGGGGTATTGCCTAATCCTTTACGCCCGTATTGGTTTTCAAAGGAGAGATTTAAGCAGTGCCTTCAAAGGAGAAGCCTTTAAATATTAAAAATTAGTACTACTAAAAAAAACAACTACCAGCCTGGTCAGGTGCAATCCACAAAATTTAGGAGGGGAAGGGGACAAGGATTTCACTTCAGATTTTTAAATAAGGAAAAAATAGTATTTTCCAAATTGGGTATCTTTGAGGGGAAATGAGGAAGGAGAAGGAGGGGTGGAAGGAGGGGTAAATAACCTCCAATCTTTCTTGTCACTTAGAAAGGGCGCTCAAACTTCGGATTTCTGTTGGAGTGAGTCCTATCACTACTTATTTAACTTAATAAGTTTTATACATTTAGAATCAGCAAACAAATTTATTCTTTTGGTTCGGAACTATTATTATCGAAACCCTGTTTCTAAGAGTGTTGATTACTATTGCGATGAGTCGCTTCTTACTTACAGTTGCCTACCACGAACTGGTTGACACTCAATTGTACCTAATTAAAATCAAGCGGAAATAAATTTACTTGATAACATCGGTTTTTAGTAGCACATTAGTAATACCATTTATGCAAACCAGAATATAAAGAGCAGGAAGGCCTAGAATCAAGGGGAAAATGGTATATTTAAATTTTTTTATTGTATATTTGGCTTGAAGTTTTGATTAGAATTTTTTGACTTCGATCTGCTCGGAAATTAATAATATTAAAATGACTGAACTTTTTTTAGAGATGCATTGTCACCAGCCTTTTTTTTTTACAAATAAATGATTACTTGGAAGTTAAATAAAGAAAACTAGGATGTTTACACCCTTATGTAAACACATAAATTAAGTGTTTTGTTTCTTGAGCTCATAGAGCCAAAGAAAGTCTCAAACCTGGAGACTTTTGACAAAAAAGGAGATAAACTATTAATGTTTTTTTTTAATTTAAGCTAACTTGAAAATAAAGTAAGAAAATATTGAATGCATTACCAATTTTTAGAGCCAAAAGAAACCTCAAAGTTGGAAACTTTTAAAAAGAAAATTCTTTACCAAGAATTATTTCTAGAAATTTAATCCACAATAAGAAAAAGTTCATTTAAAAACAGACTTGGATGGCCATATGCAAAAACAAAAAAAAAGCTGAATTTATGTTTGAATTTTAGAGCCATAAACAAACATTCAACTTGGAGATTTTTAAAAAGAGAGAATCATCACCAAAAAATTTTCTAGAAATTTAACCTGCCTCAAATTTCTATTAAAAACAAATTTATACGGACAATCTATATGCAAAAACAGACAAAAACACATTTTATTTATTTTTTTTAGAGTCCAAAACAAGTCTCAAACTCGGAGACTTTTAAACAGAGTATTCCTTACCAAAAAAAAATTCTATCAATATGGCCACCTTAAAAAAAGCAATTAAAAAACATTTAGATAGCCAATCTAAATGCAAAAACAGCCTAACAAAAATGTTTTATAAATTCAATTCATTTTGAAAAATCAAACAAGCATAATTGGATTTCCAATATAAATACAAAAACAGAAAGAAAACTTATTTTACTTGTACATTTTTAGATCCAAAAGAAAAATCAAACTTGGGAAATTTTTAACAGGAGATTGTTTACCAAAACACTTTCCAAGAATTTAAACCACCTTAAAAATAAATTAAACATAATTAGATGATGAAACTGTCTATAAAAACTAAAAAAAAAAATCTTATTTTAATTTTTAGAGCCATTAGAAATTGCAAGCTAGGAGACTTTTGAATGAAAAAAAAAAAAAATAATTTCGAATATTAGATGTATTCACAGAGTATTTTCTAATGAAATACTAGATGTATTTTTGCAGTAGATAATTCCTAAAAAAATCAGAAAACTTAATTCATCATAAATGATTATACCATTAACGATTCTTTTAAATTTAAGACACATTATTTTGCCGTAAATAATTCCTAAAAACTGAGAAAACTTAATTTATCATTAATGATTATTTACCATTAACGATTCTTTTAAATTTAAGACACATTAAAAAATCAATTAAAAACTTACTCGGGTGACCATTCTTCATATAAAACAGAAAGAAAGGTGATTCTTAATTTTTATTTTCAGAACCAAAACAAACTCCAGTCTTAGAGACTTCAGGAGAAGACATTCCAAAACCAATCTTACCAGACACAGTTGAAGGTGCACCAGTAGCTGCACCAGATACACCAGTAGCCGCACCTGGTGCATCAGTAGCAGCACCAGATGCACCAGTAGCTTTACCAGATACACTAGTAGCTTCACCAGATGAACCAGTATCTATTAATTCTTACTACGTTCGTGTTCCAGGTAATATTATGTATAATATTCAAATTGCTTAAAATTTTGTCTGAAAAATTACATTCGAATAAAGTAATGATATTGGATTTAAAACTGTTTGTTCTAGATATACTCATTAGACTACACCTGTTTGGAAGATTAAAGCTCGAAAGAAGAAAAATACTTAATGCAGATACCTTATAGTATAGAAATCAGATTTTCTTTATAAAGTTGAATAGAAAGTAATTAAGTAAGGTAATTTGTAAATCAAATTCAATAGCTTATAAATAACAGTATATAACATTATAGAATAAAATATTTATAAAAAAAATAAAAGAATCGAATATTAGTACAACTGAATAGTTAAATCTGAATATATATATATATATATATGTATATATATATATATATATATATATATATATATATATATATATATATATACTCAATAGCATATATATAGCATATATACTGAATATGTATAAACTCAATTGCATACAATAGAAAATTAAAGAATGTAGATTAGTCTGAGAAATTGAAGCTGAATAGAAAGGGGTATTACAATCATTGAGGGTATTACTAATCAGTGAGGGTATAAGTGAGGGTATAATCAATCAGTGAGGGTATAAGGGTATTACGACCAATCAGTGAGTAGGAGCTAATACTTCAAGTAGTACCTTCAAGGTGAGATACCTTATAAATGCAAAGGATTTCTTACTGATTTCTATAAACACAATTGAACAAGTAATTTAAAAAATAATGTAAATAAATAAATATATAAATTAATTAAATAATCTAAACAAATTAATAAAGCTGAATGACCAGCAGCTCAACTCACTATGACTAGATATGGCCGTTTATCATTGTCCCCAATTTATTTGATAATAATGACTAAATAATTTTATAGAATCACCAAGTTTAGAAAACTTGGAGGGTAAGAAAATTAGGGTAACAAGCAAATAGTGAATGTAGGACTCCCTTTGGTTTCAGATCTTTACGACCACTTGAACCAGGGACGGACACAGAGAGGGGGCTTCTGGGCTAGGCCCTCCACCATAATCCCAAATTTAACCATATTTCTAGGCACTTCTTATTCAAGTCACCAAATGGTGTCTAATTTTGTGTCACTCCCCCCCCCCTCCCAAAAAAATCAGCACAAGCCTCTGATTGGAACAAAGGGCGTACACACAGTGAGATAAGGTTTGTGATTAACGGATGCTCTACAACTCTAATATAGAGATAAAAATCTTGTTAAAATCTTTCCCAGATTAAATTTTGTTTTTAATTGTATGTAGAAGATTTAAATCTTTTATCAATTTTTTAATTCTAATCTAAGAATATTCAAAGTTTTGGTATGTTGCAGACACAGAAAGAATAACCCAAGTTGGTCAGGAGAGCGAGTTAAACAACGAGACTTCATCTGCCTCTGAAAATTCTTCACGCGTGGGAGACATCAAAGAAGAAACTAATGAAGGTAAAGTAAAACATATTTAGAATGTAGACTATTATAGAATAAACGTCTAGATGCTATGTATATTAATGTATTATTCTCTTTATATCCTTCATATATATTTATTGTTCATCTTTATTTATTTTTACTCTTTCGTATTTATCTATGTAAAAACAAGAGAGGGACATTTTACATAGGTTTTTTGAGAGTAACACCTGTCAAATATAAATTGATTGTATACTTATTCGACTTAATTAATTATTATTGAAATTAATTAAATAATCTTAAGATTATTCAATCAATAATTTAGTATAATTTCATATATTATTTAATTAGTATAATATTAATGTTATTTAATTATTCAATTTAATTATTCAATTCAAATTATTTAATAATTTAACTTATTCGGCTTAATTATTCAGACTTCATCTAATGCTAGATAAATTCGAAAATATGACTGAATACATGAATAATTGTTAACAATAGTTTTAGGTAATTATGTGTTAGTGCATTTTTATTCACCATTTATTGCCCCTTTATATATATTCTTTATTCATAAAATGAATTTTTTCTCATAATAATGAAATTTACCTTACAAACATCAAACGATTATTTCGCCCATGAAGCATGACTTGTTGGGGGATTATTAGGGCATTGGTTATTTTTGTTTTTTAAGAATAATTAAAATACTGAATTAAAATTTAACAGAGAAACAATTATTATTTTTTACGCTTCTTAAAACTAAACAACAATTAAATTTGACTCTTTTTATCCTATTTTTCTTATTTTTTTTTTTTTTGTTTTTTTTTCTTGTCAGAGCTTGACAATCACACTGGGATAAATAGTTGTGAACAGTGAAAAACCCGGCAAGTTTTCAATGATTACTAAGCAGAACTTGTGAGCCATAAATGTAAACGTGATAATCTAGAGGCAGTCCAAATATAAGGGCCGCCAACCATTATTAGAGGTAAAATATTTACCAGCAATGACCCTATCTTCATTAAATTTGTTAATCCAATGTTTCGCCATAAAAATGACATTTATGAGATTCATACAAATAGTAGTTTGTTTTGTTTTCTTTTTTTTGGGGGCGGGGGGAGAGGAGAGTTATCGGGAATGGCCCGAATCTAATATCCAGTTCCTAATATTGATCACCGGGATTACCTTCCTGATAAAATGTTGGGCTTGAAACTGTATATTTTTCAGCAACGAATGAAAGGGAATGGGCCTACGAAACCTCGTACCCTCTCCCGAATCACAAAAAGGCTTATAATACTTATTTTTTAGGAATAAAAAATATAGCTGAAATCAGCGAAGACCCAAAAAATCAGGCCCAATTTGACACTCGAAATCTGCCACGTGTTGAAGATTCTGAAGAAAAACAAATCAAATTTGTTCCAGCCTATGATGTATCTAATTAACTGTGTTCCCCCAGTTGTATTTAATTATCCTATTAGATATGCAGACAAATAAGTCTGCTTTTCTATGATTTTATACTAAATTCAATAAAATCGTCTCTCTAGTGCGTTTGTTTCATCCAAACCAATTTACAAAGTAGCTACGGTAGTTCAAAACACAGGTCATGGACTGTGATGGGATTATCTAGGACTAAGACTAGTTTTAGGGACTATGATGAAAGAGATTTTAAGATGGCTAGATCACCCTTTACGGATGAAAGATTACCAAAAATTGACTTTTTAGGTCATCCATATGAGGCTGGACCCCATTCGGGATTTTCTTCCGGGAGGGGGCCATTTCGGGGGGGGGTTAATTACAAAATAAAATCGCAACAAAAATGTGTTTTATGAGTTTGTATTACGTTTTTACGTGTCGGACAAACATTTAGGGGGAGGGGCAAACCCACTAGCCCCTCCCCTGAATAAGGCCTCGATATGCGGCTAAGTGGGTTGGGAAGAGCTCACAAGGACATATTTAAATGAAACTAGAACTTCATTGAAAAAGGTGGAGACAAGCTTTGAATGAATCGGTGCTGCAATGAATTGTTAGTAGTCGTCGTTGTATGTGACATCACCAAACTGAGATCGGCACTTGCAAAGGACGACATAAGAAGATCACATAAGACTTATATTTGGTATCTATGGCATTCTACGTACTTCAATATGCCACATAGCAACACTTTAGACTGAGAAACTGGTAATTTTTGAACTGACTATCATACAAAAAAACTGACTTAAAAAAGACTAAAAAATTAAAAATAAATGTGCACTAAAAGTAATAAAAAATGCATATCATTGTTTACTCGCCTTTTAGAATTCCGTTTCTATTCTGGTTCACTGATTCTTTTTTTATTCTTCAACCAGTCCTAGGAGTTAAATTCAACACGGATTGCACCTTTACTATCCATTTTCTAGGGCTAGTTTAGAAAGGCAACTGTGCACTTCATTCTTTGAATAAAATGAGCCGCTTGGGTTACCCGGTAAAGTTGCCGAAAAGTGCATATATAAGACCTACACAAGTCCCCTATTTGAATATAAATGTATTGTATGAGTGCCTTAGATTTATGTGATTGAACACCTAAGTGATGATGTGGAAGGAGACAAAAAAAAAGCATTCTTGGTAATACTTGGTAATTATAGTACGTTGCTGATTACAAGTCTGCTCTTGAATCTTTGAAGTTTGAAATCCTTAAAGATTACCACTTTGTCTCGATAATGCGTTTCGGGCAATTTCTCCTTGCTCCAAGCGCTGACACCTTTTACTCTTGCTACCAGAGAATAATTATCACCAGGAAGAGGGCCAAATTACCACCAGTGCCGTTGTTTATAGCTGCCTAGACAAAATGTCCTATGACTAAAATTGTAAAAGACAGCGCAATTTGATGTCTTTCAGCGCAATTCGTGGTCTTTCATCAAGACCACGAAAGCTGTTTTGATATTCATTTTTAATAGTACATCGGCTTATCCTAAGCTCAACATAAATTCAGACGCCTGAAATTTCAGGCACCTGAATCTGAAATCTGAAGGGCTAATTTTAGTAGCGCTAAAAAAGCGCTACTAAAATCAAAAGTGACTGTTAGTGTCATCATTTTTATAGCTTGCAAGATAATTTTTTTAACAAGTCATTTTGCATTATAAATCAGACTTTATATGAAATAAAATTACACCTCTGGAGGGGCTTTTGTCAAACTTCTACTCATGGCTAACATTTTTCAACAACTTTTTTGGGTCAGAAGATACTTAAAATATTTTTCCCTTAGTCATCTTTTTTTTCACTCTTGGAGTTGGAAAGTGGGGTTTTGTATCCAGATTGTTTTTATTACCATATCTTTGATGCCTTGAAACAATCTTTACAGGAAACACTGCTTGGGAAAATCGGTCACAAAAGCTGAAATGTATTTTTAAGATTTTGTACTCCTCGAATATTATGTCTTGCAACAAAAGGCGCATCCAGGATTTTTATTGGGGGAGGGGTTGCAATAAAAAGAAAAATTAGAAATTCATTTATACTCATTCTCATTGCTTTTTTACAAGTCGGACAAAATTTCGGAGAGAGGGGGTCAAACCTTTAGCACCCTCCCTTGATACGGCTTGCTTGCAACATAACACCTTTCGAATTATCGGAGCGAAAATGTACTTAGGGACTCAAACATGCCACAAACTGCCATAATGCCCTGGACACCAATGACACCATAGCCTAGACAAGACAATAGTTTTATTCGGAAATTCTTTCTAATTACAAAACGCACGCACATAATATATCTGAATGACAAACAATAAAGTAAACAAGATTCAAAGTAAATAAAAGTGACTACTTCCAATCCACTTCAGCCCAACACCACCTGAGGCCAACAAAGATACGCCCGCTGCTCCACCACCCCAGTTTATTCAAAGTTTCCCTCTTTACCCCCTATTAAGAAGTTTCAATTTTCTTTACATCCTCTCTTATGACCTTTTCCTGCGCCGTTCGGGGGCGAATTGTTTCTTGTTTTTTTTTTGGTCCTAGATGGATGGTCGAAAAGGACATTCTTTGGCAATCCATCATCCACAAAACGTGTTCTAACCATCTCAACCTTTTTCTCATTATAGCCCTTCAAAGTGGGATAGAAGCACATTTTTCGTACAGCTTACTGTTTCAACTACAATCAGTCAAAAAAGTACCTTAACTACCCCTAGACAGGTCCTATGAAAAAAACCTAACACATCCTCCTCCTTTTTCCGAAGCACTCATGTTTCAGAACTATACTTGATCACTATCATCATTGCATCGTAATTTCAAAACTATTGTTGCACATGAGCCTTCAAAACCGCCAAATATTCATTCATCTTACTACTGCTAGTACTACTAATAACTCACTGCAGCCCCAAGCCACCTGAGGTCGACATAGCTACGCGCGCTCCTCCTCCATTCCGATCTATTTAAAACTTCCCCCTTTATAGCCCCCAAGTATTTCTAATTTCACTTAAAGTCTTCCTTACAACCTACCGTAAACTCATTTATCAAACTATCAGTACCTTAGAATTGTTTCTAACTCTTCTTAGCAAAATACATCTTCCTTTACTTCCAAGTTGTCACAAACTTTTTCATTCTTTTTTATATCATTTTCTGTAGCTTTATCCCATAAATTTAGTATAAAAAAAGACTGAATGAAATGGTGATAGTAGAAGGGCTAGTAGGGACAACATTCTTGTGGTGTCTCTGAGGGTAGTAGGCTCAGACAGGGGTCTACTACTGCTAACTTTTGTCACCTTCCAGCAGCCAGCTGCCGTGCCCAGTGTTTGATCCTAAGGAACAGCATTTTTTGGAACCCACAGCCGAGAAAAGTCCTTTCTATAATTTTATTAACTCTAGTACCCCTAAAAAAAATGGACTTTTTTTTAGCAACTATCAAAGTTTTTTTTTCTGGTGCATACACAAAATAATAATGAATGAGAAATTGAGTTATTCATAATAAAACATACATAAAAGTTATAGCATAAATATTATGTATTTGGATCAATAAGAAGGATGAAGATGTCGGTGCTGACACAACATATCATCATAGCTTCCTTCTTTGATTTTTAATTTTGATCTGAGATACAGTTCCACGTTCAATACCCTGCTCTTTAAATGGCGCAGGACATATCCTTGCAAGCTCCAGCGCAACACGTACCCCCATTGAATTACCCTGGGAGTACATGTAGCACACTTTGGTAAACACCGTCTTGTATTATTCTTAGTCAGTTCTTGAATAACTTACCTCCATTATTTTGCATAAACTTTTGCGCCAGACCCTTAACCGATGAGAGGCCGCCAATTCTGCCACTAAGCTTAGAAGGGCCGTTATCTGGGAGATCGGGTGTAGTCTGTCTTGAGCTGCGGTCTTTAGGCTGCCATCTTTCATTGACTGAATTTCGGCGATCCGGTTTTGCAATAGATGCCTGTCGGAGTTCTGCTGGAGTCAGAGAGCGAGTGGGACTAGATTCTCGATGTGCATTTACATCCTGCAACAAAAATATTACTTGCTCCACTGCTAATGATACATTGCAGTCGGAATGCTATGGCACCTCGGGTGCGGTAATTAACAGGACGGTGTGTTCAAAAGCATGTATATTACACGAATGCCGAAACTGGAAAATGCATTTTGGGTCCTTCGAATTATTAATGAACAGTAGGTTTTTACAGAAATGGTTATGTTAGGCCTCCAAGCTAATGAAAAAACAAGTCTTTTTTAAATAAAGCGATATTGAAAACTTAAACGAACAGAAGATAATTTTACGTGTGAAGACTAAACTTCCCCTTGTGGTGGGTGGGACAAGTTATTTACCTGTATTTATATCCTGCAACAAAACAACTACTTAATCGACTACTTAAATTAAGCCACTTTAGGCGCGATCAATAAAAAAGGTAATAAATTACAAAGTATACTACAGGAAGGCAGGAGAAAACTGAAACTGTTTCGAGTTTTTTTTTTTTTACTTTTAATGAACAGTTGCTTGTAAAAGAATTGATTTTGTTAGGCATCCAAAAAGATAACAGAAAAGCAATCTAATATGAATAAAAAAGTCTTTTTAGGCAAAAGTAAAGAGCAATATTAAGAATTAACAAGAACAGAAATTATTCATAAGAAAGCGCCCCCCCCCCCCTCAGCAACTCCCCCCTCTTTACACTAAAGTTTTACTAGTTCTTTACTGAAAGCGTTTTTGAGTGAAATAATAGCGGCAGGTGGAACTAGATTATCGAACTACATTCATATTCTAAAACCGTAAGAATACTTATTCAGCTGTTACTCTTAAAAGCATAACTAACAGGGTGGTGTGTTCAAAAGCCATGTATATTGCAGGAAAGTAATGAACTAGAGAATGCATTTCAGGATTTTTTTTTTAGATAATAACAAAACAGGTATGTATACAAAGAGTGATTTTGTAAGGCATCCAAGATAATATAAACGCAACTTTTAAACCAACGGATCAATTTGAAATATATCAGCACAAGGCCATATCCAGGGGGGCTAGGGGGTTTTAACCCCCCCTCCCTCCCCCGAAATTTTTGTCTGGCTAGTAAAAACGTAAAAAAAAATTATGCGTTTAAAAAAAAATTTGCCCCCCCCCCCTCAAAAATTCTTTTGTACCCTCCCCCCCCCCGAAAAAAATCCTGGATACGGCCCTGTATCAGAACATGAGAAAATGAAATAGAATATATTTGGAAGAAATGAAAATTTATTCCGAGATTCAAACAGAGTACGGGGAACAGATCAAACCAATCGATCAGACACATCAAAATTAAATGGCAGGGCTACATATCTCACCTTGGTAATCCATATACCTCACCTTCACCCCTACCGAAAAAAAAAAATATATTTATAAGGCCTCTAAGATAATATAAATAACTTTTATACCAAAATGTTCAAATTTCAACTATATCAGTGCCTGAGAAAAAGAGATTGAACGCATTTTAGAAGAATGAAAATTTCTAGTTATCCTGAGATTCAATTAAGGTACGCAAAACCTATCAAACAAATCGATCGGACAGATCAACCATAATGGGCAGGGCTACACATTACAGCTAGGTAATTCATATATCTCCCCCTTCCCATTAAAAAAAAAGAAAGAAAAAGATAAGATCAAACTGATCGATCGAGCGTGTTCAGCTTCAGAGTGCTGGCTATAAATCACAGTTTGATAAAAAAAAAAAGAACTTATTTACTATTAAAAAGCACAAGAAAAACTTACAGCATCCTCAATTTTCTGCACCGAATCCTCAAAGACACTGTTATATGAAGACACTGTTATTGTTTCTTCTCTGCTCTTGCGGCTGCTTCTCACAACTATATTAGACGCGGAGGTGGGAGACACGTCAGCAATTGATATAGTTTGTAAGGAAGTCACAATTTTAGCAGGAATCGGCTTGGCTTCATTAGAAACTTTTCTAAAAGATGAGCCAGTTTCCACCTTGTCTCTGGCTTCTTGGTTCTTGTGTGTACGCCATGATTGGGGATGGTCTATTTTTTCATTTGGTTGAGGAATGCCCTTGTCGAGATTTATTTCACTTGATAAAGTTATTTCATCGTCAACGCGCCAAGAGGACCTTTTAATGTCGTTACGGTTACTTCTCCACATGGGTTGGGCTTCGTTTGTTGCTGGTGTGGTAGCCTTTCTCCAAGAAATATCAGCTGCTACTGTGTCTTCGTCAGGGACAAAATTCTTCCTCCGGGTGTGACTATCATCACTGTCCTTTATTCGCCATGGTTGTGCTTCTGTTTCAGCAGTATGCATTTTAGAGCCAGTATCACTGATCTCACTTTTATATATACTTTGTTGTGTGACCAATCCTGATGATAATGATTTTCGCCAAGATGGTTCGGCTTGTTTTTCTTGCTGTGAAGGCCTCCTCCATGATGACTCCTCTATATTATCATGCTCTGGAAATTTTTCCAAAACAGTTACTGTGGTCTTTTCTACCTGAGGCACACTTATAGATTCTGTTGATTTTGAATGCCAGGAAGATGTTCCCTTATACGTAACAACTTGTTCGTCTGGTAGAAGTGCTCTATTTGGAGAAGAACTAGAGGATCTTCTTCGCCAAGGTGCTGCATCCTCTATTGGTTGGTGACCATTAACAACAACAGTATTATCAATACTGACTCGTTTTTCAGGTGTGCTGCTTTTCACAATTTCAATCCGTTCAAGGGTAGCATATGGATCTGGTTGAGAGGACAGTTCTTTTTCAGGTTCAGACTGTACTACTGGGACTTCTTTTGGCTTCTTTAATATTCCCGGGCGTCGGATCGGGGGAGGAGATGCAGTATTGCCTGAAAAATTGTTTTTAACTTATAAAAAAATCAAAAATTATATAGTTATTTTTGCACTCCGATTTTCTGCACAAACTAGTTATTTACAAGATGAAGAAGCCCTGTGAGATACCATACCGACTTTGCCACCTCAGCTTGCAAAAATGGGATTTGCTTTATTAATTTCGATTACGTAAATTACTTTATCGATCTCTTATTTAGATTACTTTGAATTACTCAGAATGCAGGAAAAAACTAGAGCGTTGAGAGAACTGGTTTACAAGGGGAAAATTACTAATTTCTACACCCACTTTCAGTTTCTTATTCGATATTATAGCAAAATATCAAACAGTTCGTGGTAACGAACTGCAGTAAGGAGCGACCCGGCTCAATAGTAACCGAAACTCTAAAAAATGGAATTTGATGCCAATAGCTACATTAAAAAAGTCGAATTTTAATGTTGATTTTAAATATATAAGTTTCATCAAGATCAATTATACCCATCAAAAGTTACGAGCCTGAGAAAATTTGCCTCCTTTTAGAAAATAGGGGGAAGCAGCCCCTAAAAGTCATACAATCTTAACAAAAATCACACCATCAGATTAAGCGTAACAGAGAACCTTGTTGTAGAAGTTTCAAGCTCATATCTACAAAAATGTGGAATTTCACATTTTTTGCCAGAAGACAGATCACGGATGCGTGTTTTTTTTTTTTTTTTTTTTTTTTTTTTTTTTTTTTTTTTTTTTTTTTTTTTTTTTTTTTTTTTTTTTTTTTTTTTTTTTCAGGGGTGATCGTATCGACTGAATCGTCCTAGAATGTCGCTAGAGGGCTCATTCTAACGGAAATTAAAAGTTCGAGTACCCTTTTTAAGTGACCGAAAAATTGGAGGACACCTAGGCCCCCTCCCACGCTCATTTTTTCTCAAAAGTCACCGGATCAAAATTCTGAGATAGCCATTTTATTCACCATAGTCGAAAAACCTAATAACTATGTCTTTATGGACGATTTTACCCCCCGCAGTCCCCGTGGGAGGGGCTGCAAGTTACAAACTTTGACCTGTGTCTATATATAGTAATGATTACTGGGAAGTGTACAGACGTTTTCAGGGGGAATTTTTTGGTTTAGAGGGGAGATTTGAGGGGGGGGGTTACGTTGGAGGATATTTCCATGGAGAAACTTCTCATGGGGAAGAGTTCTAGTTACTTTTTTAAGTAATCAAAAAATTGGAGGGCAACTAGGCCTCCTCCCTCGCTCCTTTTTTCTCAAAATCTTCCGATTAATTGCAATTAATTAATATGCAAATTTCGTTTTACTTATAGCATTATTTGAAAAAACAATGAAAAAATAAATATGAAAAGTTTTTTCTACGGAAAGTAAGGAGCAGTATTAAAACTTAAAACGAGCAAAAATTATTACGCATATGAGGGGTTTACCTCCTCGTTATACCTCACCCTTTACGCTAAAGAATTTTTAGTAATTTAAACTATTTATTCTACGGCCTTTGTGATTCAGAGGTCATTCTTAAGGAATTGGGACAAAATTTAAGCTTTAGTGTAAAGAGGGAGGTATCGACGAGGGTTGAACCCCCTCATATACGCAATAAAAACATACGAACATAGGAGTTCATTACGTAAGTTAATTCATAGTTACGTATATATTTTACCAATGAAAACGTTTGTAAAAAATTAAAAGTTCTAGTTACTTTTTTAAGTAATCAAAAAATTGGAGGGCAACTAGGCCTCCTCCCTCGCTCCTTTTTTCTCAAAATCTTCCGATTAATTGCAATTAATTAATATGCAAATTTCGTTTTACTTATTTATGTACGGAGAGCCAAGATCAAACCATGCATTAATTCAAAAACGTCCAGAAATTAAATAAAAAAAAAACAAGTTTTTTTAAATGAAAGTAAGGAGCAACATTAAAACTTAAACGAACAGAAATCACTCTGAATATGAAATGGGCTTTTCCTCCTCAACGCCCCGCTCTTTACGCTAAAGCTTCTTACCGTTTTAAAAATAGAGTTAAGAGAAAGAGTCAAACTTTAGCGTAAAGAGCGGGGCGTTGAGGATGAAAAGGCCCTTTCATATACGGAGTAATTTCTGTTCGTTTGAAGTTTTAATGCTGCTCCTTACTTTCATTTGAAAAAAAACTTGTTTTTTTTATTTATCCAACATAAAACAAGTAATAAATGCCAAAGGCCCTATCCAGGGTTTTTCAGGGGGGAGGGGGGAGATTCTTTTTTTTGGGGGGGGGGAGTACTACAATTTTGTGCACTATTTCATAGTATATGAGACGCTAAAACACTATCACATGACATTTTACACTATTCCATAGTGTAAACACTATTCCAAGCCTCTCCAGCTTACCAATAATAACTTAAAATCTTACTAAATTAGTAGATAAATATATTCTAATAAAATATATATATATATTTTTAATAAAATATATATATTTTAAACTAAAATATATATATTTTAATATATTAAAATAAATATAAATAAAGAAATAAAACAGTGAAGGAATTTTTCTAAATTACTGCTCATTTTTAGCTGACTGTAAAGTACTTCGACAATAAGGTGAATGATAAATTGGATATAATCTCGGAAGTATGGTGTTCAGTATTACACAAAGATCAAGCTGAATATTAGCACCAAATATTTTGCATAATACATGCCATATATGACACAAATCACTATAAGTAAAATAATAGTGTTATCCTGCAAGGACTTAATTTGAAGCTGCTTCTCTGTATCTGCCATTGATATCTGGGGGGGGGGGGGGTCACGAAATTAGAAATATGTTTCGATTCTATTTCTCGATTCTCGGGAGGGGCTTCGAGTCTGGAAATCCATCACGGTTTCCCTGTTTTTATGATTATTAACATATCCTCTTCGAACACAATCTTACACATACTCTTGGGAAGTAATATCATTTACTGTCACTACATTATCTTAACTAACAGCAAGTCTCTTTTTTTAATGTAGCACAAAGGACTTTGAAACTAATCAACAAAAAATAAATTATAGATATATACAAAGATAAATAACTAAAAACTTACCAGGTTGAGATGATGGCTCGTTAAGAAAAGTGTCTCTAAGTTTTCTTCTTGGTCTAGGAGATGAAAGAATTTCCGCTCGGGGGTCAACTTGAATTTCTTCTTCTTGTTTTTGCTTGTGAATGTCAATTATTTCACGAATACTTTGAATTTTATCTACTTCAACATTTCTTTTTGGCACAAAAATCTAAAAGAGAACAAGAGCTAAGAGCTCATATGGCAATTGTGACGAGGCAAGAAGAGCTACGAGCCAAGAGCTCATATGGTATGAGCTCTAACAAAATTCTAAGAATCAATAGATTGATTTAAAAGAAAGTCACAGGCTTAATGCCGGTCAGGATTTAAAATAAGAGCTCTGAGTCTCGATGTCCTTCTAAATATCAAAATTCATTAAGATACGATCACCCACTCGTAAGTTATAAATACCTAATTTTTTCTAATTTTTCATCTCCCTTTAGCCCCCCAGATGGTCGAATCTAGGAAAACGACTTTATAAAGTCAATTTGTGCATCTCCCTGACATGCCTACCAATTTTCATCGTCCTAGCACGTCCAGAAACACCAAACTCGCCAAATCACTGAGCCCCTCCCCCCAACTCCCCCAAAGAGAGCGAATCCAGTACGGTTACGTCAATCACGTATCAAGGACATTTGCTTATTCTATCCACCAAGTTCATCCCGATTCCTCTACTCCAAGTGTTTTCCAAGATTCCCCTCCCCCCAACTCCCCCCAATGTCAAAAGATCTGGTCGGAATTTGAAATAAGAGTTCTGAGACATGAATTCCTTCTAAATATCCCATTTCATTAAGATCCGATCACCAATTCGCAATATAAAAATACTCCAATTTTTACGTTTTCCAAGGATTCCGGTTTCCCACTCCACTCCCCCTAATGTCACAGGATCTGGTCGGAATTTGAAATTAGAGCTTTAAAGCACAAGATCCTTCTAAATATCAAATTCCATTAAGATCTGGTCACCCTTTCGTAAGTTACAAGAACCTCAATTTTCAAAATTACCCCTCCCCCTCCACCTCCACCAAAGAGAGCAGATCCGGTCCGGTTATGTCAGTCACGTACCTCAGATAGGTTTTTATTCTTCTCATCCAGTTTCATCCTGATCTCTCCTCTTTAAGTATTTTCTAAGATTTCTGCCCCCCCCCCCTCCAATGACGCTGGATGCACTTGATATTTAAAATAGGAGATTTGAGTTACGAGGTCCTTCTAAATATAAAGTTTCATGAAGATCCGATCATTCCTTCGTAAGTTAAAAATATGTCATTTTTTCTAATTTTCAGAATTACCTCCCCCCCCCCCCCAACTCCTCCGAACAGAGCAGATCCGTTCCGAATATGTCAATCACGTATCTAAGACTTCTGCTTATTTTTCCCACCAATTTTCATCCCGATCCCTCCAATCTAAGCGTTTTCCATGATTTAAGTTCGCCCACCCTAAACTCCCCCCAATGTCACCAGATCCGTTCGGGATTTAAAATAAGAGCTTTGAGACACGATATCCTTCTAAATATTAAATTTCATTGATATCCGATCACCCTTTCGTAAGTTTAAAGTACCTCATTTTTTCTAATTTTTCAGAATTAACACCCCCCCCCCCCAACTACCCCAAAGAGATTGGACCCGTTCCGGTTATGTCAATCATGTATTTAGGACATGTGCTTATTTTTCCCACCAAGTTTCAGTCCGATCCCTCCACTCCAAGTGTTTTCCAAGATTTTAGGTTTCCCCCTTCCAACTCCCTCCCAATGTCACCAGATCCGGTCGAGATTTAAAATAAGAGCTCTGAGACACGATATCCTTCTAAATATCAAATTTCATTGAGATCCGATCACCTATTCGTAAGTTAAAAATACCTCATTTTTTTCTAATTTTTCAGAATTACCCCCCCCCCTCTCCAATTACCCCAAAGAGAGCGGATCCGTTCCGGTTATGTCAATCATGTATCTAAGAATTGTGCATATTTTTCCCGCCAAGTTTCATCCCGATCCCTCCACTCTAAGTGTTTTCCAAGATTTTAGGTTTTCCCCTCCCAACTCCCCCCCAATGTCACCAGGTCCGGTCGGGATTTAAAATAAGAGCTCTGAGACACGATATCCTTCTTAATATCAAATTTCATTGAGATCCGATAACCCGTTCGCAAGTTAAAAATGCCTCATTTTTTCTAATTTTTCAGAATTATCCCCCCCCCACTACCCCAAAGAGAGCAGATCCGTTCCGGTTATGTCAATCATGTATCTAGGACTTGTGCTTATTTTTTCCGCCAAGTTTCATCCCGATCCCTCCACTCTAAGTGTTTTCCAAGACTTTAGGTTTCCCCTCCTAACTCCCCCCCCCCATTATCACCAGATCCGGACGGAATTTAAAATAACAGCTCTGAAACACGATATCCTTCCAAACATCAAATTTCATTAAGATCTGATCAACCGTTCGTAAGTAAAAAATACTTCAATTTTTGTATTTTTTCGAATTAAAGGGCCCCCTACACCTCCCCCCAGATGGTCAAATCGGGAAAACGACTATTTCTAATTTAAGCTGGTCCGGTCCCTGATACGCCTGCCAAATTTCATTGTCCTAGCTTACCTGGAAGTGCCTAAAGTAGCAAAACCGGGACCGACAGACCGACAGAATTTACGGTTTCTATATGTCACTTGGTTAATACCAAGGGCCATAAAAAAAATATTTCGTGAAAAAAAAATCTGAATAAACTCAAGCTCTGACAGGAGTGGGATTTCACTTGGGCAGCCAAATTTCACGTCATCTAAGAAAGGAACTATCTGCATGATTCCAAATATTCGGTTCGCTTCTGTTTCGGATTTTAGCTGACAAATCTGTTTTTCCCATTGGCAGAATTAATAAACAAACAAAAAATCAATTATGAGAGTAAAAGTTAAATAATAAATTAAAATAAATACAAGTTTATCTTTGATGCTCTGATAAATGTGATACCTGTATTCTTTTTTAGATTTCGCTTCGGCAGCTAGATTTCAAGTCACCTGGAAAAGGTAATTACTCTTTTGGGTTCGATCCTAATCAGATTTGGAAAACACGTTTCCAAACTGGCAAAACTATGTTTAAAACAAATAAAATTTGATTGTCTATGCACTAGAAAAATATAATATTTATATTCAAAACAATTTCTAATAGAAACTTTCTAGAAAAACTTTAGATAATGCCAAGTCCAACTAGATACATCAACCCAGAGCTCGCACAAGTACTGCACCGTCGCTTTAGCGTTATTGCGTAGACACAATCTACCGTCCGGACTTCATATTCTTTTTTAAAGGTTTTAAGTTGTACGTCTACTAGTCGGGTTATTTTACTAGCCCTGTTATTTTAAACATCGTTATTATAATGATCTTTTAACACACTGTTTATCATATAGCCCTGTCCCTTACCCCTATAATTATGCTTGGATTAATATATTATATGATATTCATGAACAATCAAAAAGGGGCAAGGGGATATTAAGACTTGGTCTTGGTGCATCCTTCTCTTATGGTAAGAACAACACTCATACCAAATTAGAAACGTAAAATAAAAGTGAACAGCACAAAAAGGGATAAAACCAATGTTAGAGAAAATTTTCAGGTTAAAGAAAAATTTCGGGTATTTCAGACCGATTTTCAGCAATATACAATAAACCCAAAAGGAATGAATGAAGAGGAACATCACACTAAAGGACAAACAAAAACCATGGTTATTGGCCAAAATAGTAATTAAATGAGCTTAAAAACCAACAAATAAAAGAGGGAGACTTAAAATTCCCCAAAATTTAAAATTGAAATCATTTTCATGTTTTTTATTGGTTGATGTTTTTACGAGTTAAGTCCGTAAGGAATATGGGATGCTTACATCTTCGAAGATTTCCTGCAGTGGCCATATTTGCAAAAAATTGTATTTTTCCTTTGTTATGCCTCATATTCTTGCTCTTTCTCCTTTTTAGCCTCTGCTACCGGATAAAAATAAAAATACATTTTTACCGTTGTTTAAAGTTTCTGTTATGTTTACCCCCTTGGAAAAGTGATTCCATGATAAGTGTAAAGTACGGTATTTTTGATCAGTATCTATCTATACGGAAAAGAATTAAGAAATTGTGGCATAGTTTATTAAGGAAAAACCCTCTTAACATTTTCCTTTATTATGATTTTCTTTAATAGTTTTTCTTCTTTATTTGTGTTTATCTTTAGTATTTCACTTGTTTTTTTTCCAAATTTTTTTCATTACTCCACTTACGATTTTTATCTTTAAAGTGGGCAACAAATTTATTCATACATTCGTACAAACAAACTTGTTAATCGAAAAACTGACTAAAGTCTCGGATAGGCCTATTTTTGACCGATTTCAATTGAAGAACACTTTTCAAGTTAGTGGATACATCGCTCGCTAACAAAGGCTATTGTTATAAAGTTTTGTTGATTGTTATACTAAAGGGTGAAAGCCGCTTCCCCCTTTATGAAAATACTCCCTTGGTTTAGAATTAATTAGCCATATAGCTGAAAAGTTGATCATTAATTAAGTTTACTATCCATTGCCGTGCATAATTAGTTAACCTTAGTGTCCCAGATGAATCTTGTGTTAAATTTGGAGTCCTCAACAGATAGCTTGATGACCACCCTTTCTGAATTTGCAGGCACATGTTGTTTTACTAGCTATTATTGGTTTGTTTTTGCTCATCAATATACGGATAATTTTATTAGTCGGAATTGCAGAGCGCATGAGGTGGATACCCTTCCCCAAAATTGCTCCCCTGGTTTAGAAGGAATTAACTTTAAAGCAAGTAAGAGGTTATTTAATTACGTTAGTATCCTTACCCGTCTTATGTTGGTTAATCTTTGAGTACCAGATAAACCCGGGTTAAACGTAGAGTCCCTAACGGATTGCTTAAGGACCACCACCCTCTCCAAATGCAATCGCTGATGAAAGTTATTTTTGTCGCGCTTTGCTTATCTACACACTAAAATGTCAGGAAAGTGGTTAGAATCGCAGAGCATTTGAAGCCCATCCCCCTCAAAATTAGCCTTATAGTCAGAAAGAGGTTCTCTAATTATCTTGTTATACATTACCGTTTTATAGTGGTTAGCTTTCGAGTCTCAAATGAACCCGGTGCTAAACTTGGAATCCGTAGCGGACCTTTTGAGGACCAATATCTGCAAATATGTAGGTATATCAATCACTTAACTGAGCAATCGTTATTTTGTTCATTGAATTTTACTGAACTTACTAACTGAAGCAATTTAATGTCCAAAGTTCAAAGTTCAAAGGCCCTTCTCCCATCTCTCAAAGGATGCTTCTCTAGTTTATAGAAAATGGTCTTGCATCAAAAGTTTAGTGGTTTTACCTTACTATCCATTTCAATTGCTGTTTTATGTCGATTAACCACTTCTTGTACAGGGGCTGATTTCTCAAGTTCGATCGTCGTTTTGCTTGTTGATATGTGCCGATCTTCGATTATAGCCTTTTCATGCCTCTTAATGGCATCACTGATTGGCAAAGACTTTTCGATCTAAAAAGTTTAAAAGTGAGTAGAAGCATTTCCATAATCATATTTAGGGGGTCTTATTTGTTTATCGATTCTTTTTTACGATGCAATAATGGAAAACTATTTAGAAGAGCAGCCATCATTTAATGTGGCTGTCTGGTGATCATGAATAATCGTGGTGACGTTCATTAACCTCTTTTGATCATCTCATTTATTTATCGATATAGATTCAACACTGTTTTAGACTTGTAATAGACCGTCGCTATATACTTAAACAACCCCTCTTGTTACCAGACGAGCTTTACTATTACATCTAAAACATTAAAATTACATAAGACTTTGATATTGTTATACCATAGTAGCAAATTACAGCGCAATTGTGCGATATGGCCTATGTTAGTTGGTTTCTTTTTTCAACTTATGTGTAAATATCGTAAAGTAGCCTACGTATTTTGAACTACAAGCTGTCCATCGACTCAAAGACTTCCAAAGATGAAAGATAAGGGCCAATAAATTATTTCCGATATTTCGACGGTCCAGAGAGCTTAGTTAATCAATAATTTAGATATAAACATAAAGTATATGGCTGCTTAATAGATAAAAACCGGTTCATCTTTTTCAGCTTGTTTTTTTTTCATCAAGATGGCTAATACAAAACAAAAATTATTTTAGAATCAACAAAGTTTTTTTTCTTCAGGAAGGCTAATACAAAAAAAAATTATCTTAGAAACAACAAAGTTTTTTTCGTCAGGATGGCTAATACAAAAAAAAAACTATCTTAGAATCAACAAAGTTTTTTTTCGTCAAGATGGCTAATACAAAAAAAAATATATTAGAATCAACAAAGTTTTTTTTTCGTCAGGATGGCTAATAAAAAAAAATAAAAAATCTTAGAATCAACAAAGACTTTGAGATGTCAAATCAATCAAGTCACAGAAATGTCAACTCTGAGCATTTATAGAAATACTTGAAACAGTTGGACATAAAATGTTTAAAAATTTCTTTTAAAACCTCATTGCATTTCATGCCTATTTTTTTTTTTAGACAATATAGTCTTGCGTATAATAATGAAAATGACCTATTTTTAACCCACTATAGACAACGAGACAAAAGTGGAGTAATACATTATAGGAAAAAAAGGGACCAGAGCAAAACAAAACGCAATCAACTAGAAAAAAAATATGCGATAAGACAATGAAGTGGCTGAAACTTTGGAACATCACATGTTTATTTCATAAGTCTTATATATATTCTTCGATAGGTATCAAAATCAATTGAGCCTCTCAGACATTAAATTGACTACGTTCTAATTTTCGTTTTTTTTTTATTTTATAGTAAAGTTTTTATATTTCAGAGTAATAGGTTTTACATTGACTTTTGAATGTGCCGATATAAATGCAATTCCAAAATAGGGGTTGCATTACAAAAAAAAGAACAAAAACACTTGGACTTCGTCGAGAGAAGAATCTTATCCAGCCCTAAAAATAGAAAGCAAACATTAGAAAAAAAAATAGAAAAATTTGGCCCAATAAATATTCAAAAATGCACATGTCATTAACTTCATTAACTTTCTTAGCATCAAGCAGTTAAAATCTGTATTGAACCTGCCAAAATGATCAAATTGCCAATATTATTTTTTATCAATTTCCATAATTACTGAAAAAGTTACTATGTTGTTGAACCTTTCCTTGTTTCATATTCTCCCTATTTTAGATGAAAATGTCAATACAAAGAATGCATAAAGTGTATCGTAGGCCAAGATGTTCCAAAAACTCACTCCATTCATTTATTTAAAAAAAAGTACAAGAACAGTATCAATCTTTGTATCCGGTGTAGTACTGTTAGTACATATAATATATACAATCCAATACATATATATATATATCTAACATAAACGATATAATGTATGCAATTATATCTAATATATACGGTAGGGACTTTACAGTCCCTACCTTCGGCGCTAATCTCCGTTTCTTGGCCCCTCAGCCAGGAATTACAATGGGGGCGGGGGGGGGGGGGGGGGGGGGTGCTAGACGCCAGTTGATCATTATAGCCCATTGAACCCCCATCCTTTTCCATCCTTTTTCCACTTTACACACATAGTTAATTTTTATTCTGACCTTCACCGAACCAAAAATGTTTAAGCTTCAACTCAGAGATCCGTTTGAAAAAAAGTAAAAAAATCAAATGTAAAAGCTAAAACACCAAAATTCATTATAGCTCATTCGACTAAAATCCATTTTACTGCCACCTGAAGAGATCCACTGAAGTGGTAGTAGTCGAGCCTAGGGCTAACCAGGCAGACAGCTTTGACCACTGCGTATGACGTCTTAACGACAGAATCTCCATTACACGAAATAAATACTGAATAGCTAGATATAACTACAGGGGGGGGGGGGGTTAATGGATGGACTTGAATCCACATACCCTGTCCAAAAAAATTTCTGACTCGTAAAAACGTAAGAAAAATTTTGGTGCGTTTTTTCAAGTTTATTTTGCGTCCCTCCCCTCCGAAGAAAAAACCTGGACACACCCTTGCTCTTAGCATAATGTACTAGCTTTAATCTAGAAAATTAATTAGTTTAATTATTTAAGTCCTATTTTTGAAGATAAATACCGATCGATTGCAAATTAAGGTTATGCTCCAGTGATCAATACAATTAATGATAATTATTTATTTGTAATTACATTCGGCCTGTAACAAACAAAATTTAGTCTCCAAATGGTTATGTTAAAAGGGCAAAACATTGTTGTCCGTCGTGTACTTATAGCAACATAAACTGACTATAATTTTTTCTTATCTGTTGCCTTGGAAGAAAGTAATAGCAAATAATTCGTTACTATGATATTGATAGTAATTTGTGAAAGCATAGTGGATAAGGCCAAGGTTCACGATTGAAGGTCCCCGCGTGCAATTTGCGAGGTATTCAGTTTCTTAACACTTAGTTTCTGGAGCCGTCTTAGGAGATTGGTTAGCGCACTAGACATGAGACCGTTTGTCCGAGAGGACAAGGGCTCGAGTTCTGGTGTATCTGGTTATTTGATTTGAACGGGGGTCAGTGGCGTAACTCTATATGCTTAGCTGGTCGACTCAGCTGTAAGTGGATACCTGAAGACATATGGGGAAAGTAAACAGGAAGGGGGTGCGAAAGCACAGGATTGTTGGCCCTCTCCCCCCCATTGCATTTACTGGCTGAAGGATCGTGAAACGAAGATCAGTACTGCCAATAGGGATTGTACAATTCCAATGCAGTTTTTCTTTTTTGTATGATATTGATAGATTATTACAAAGATTTGAGAGCTACCTGAGAATTTATAAGATAGATGGCGTAAAGTATAGACACAGATGTCGAGATTTTCAAATGCCTTTGAAACTAGGTAAACCTTTAAGAAGGATCATGATTCGTTGTGCTTGTTAATATTAAGGTACCTGCTATTCAAAATTATGAAAATATTAATAGAAAAAAAATGACTATATGTCTTGCAATAACCGTAACTTTCATTAAAATCAAATATCAGTTTGTGTTTTCCTATTTCCTAGTTCATTTTTAAGACGATTCATGATCCTTCTGGAAAACGACGGACAAATCAAGAATCTTTAGAAAGGGCTATTCTCACGTTACCAAGGACGTTCAGAAGAACAAAAAAAAAATCTGAATGACTTGAAGCAAAATAACAATTTCAATATTAACGTCCAAAGTATTTAGTAACTATCAAGGTAGAAGCTAAAGTTAAATAAAGAGCATAGATTAAATTAAAAATTAAAAACTAACCGAAGAAGAACAATTAAAATGAAGAATAAAAGGATACAATTCCAATTCAGTGTTTTTTTTTACCATCTCGGAAATTTTTTGGGTTGGTTGAATTAGAGATTAAAAACCGAAAATTGAAGTGTATTTTTTTTTTTTTCAAATTCAAATATGCATAGACTGGTCATGCATGGATTCTTCTAAGCCCTAGAGATCAGAAAAGGGAAAACATAGTCATAGGTTTCAATAACTAGAATACCTGGGGGGGGATGGATTTTACCGACCTGTTGGTCAGTTTCTTTCACAAATTGTTTGTTATACATTTTCATTAGCTTATTTACCCTAATAAAAAAATTGAACAATTTTTTACCGACTGAATGAAAACATTGGGGGGGGGGGAGTGCACCCCCTACTCCCCAAGCGTGAAGCTCCTTGACTTAGTAGCTTGGCAATGCCTTTCCACGGTATACTTTTGGTCCTGGAACCATTCCTGAAAGTTTCACTCACATAACTCAACTACTTTTCAAGATAACAAGAATCCTCTGAACTTGATTTTTACTGAACGATAATAAAAGAAGGATGAAAATTAAGACTACGAATGAAAGTTAAAATGAAGAGCAACAATCAAATAAAGGATGAAAAATAAACAAAAACACCACAAATTGAAAATAAAGAATGAAACCTAAGTGAAAAAGCTTTTACCTCAAGCTTACTATTAGGAGTTTCTACTACTTTCATTTCGTCCAAAATGGCCTGTTCATGTTGTAAAATGACTTCTGAGAGAGGACGGGATCTTTCTGTCAGTAAGGAGGGGCCACCTGGACGACAAAGATCTACTTTGAACTCAACTTCACGTTTAGAAGGCTCTCCTATTGGATTTTGCAGTTCTGGAAATGTGGAAGTTTCAATAAATACTGATACCAAACTGACCAGAAGTAACAATCCAACGAAAATAATAGAAAAATAGCAAAAACTTTGAAGTGAAACCTCCAAAAGGCCGTCTTCAGTGCAAAAAAAAAGGCCAAAAATACATCGAAATAAGAGATCCCCCCCCCCCAAATAAAAATATGAAAAATTTAAATTAATAAAACACCACCAACATAACACAAAATAGGCATCAAACAAATAAAACAATTCCAATAAAAAGAATAGAATACAAATTGAAGAAAGTAAAACAATTGAATAAAATGCCACTGCGAAACTTCCTTTTTAATTGTTGAATTTCTTTAACTCCAAGCTTTAATCATTGACTCTTTGTTTTTATTGACGCCTGCTTTGTTTCTTTTTATTCTAGTCAGTTTAATATTTTTTTTCTGTTTCTTACCCTTTTTTTCATTTTCTCGATTTCTCCTTTTTTACTTTTATTTTCTCCTAATAAAAGATCATTTAGCCCTGTAAGTAGTCCAATAGCACATTTGGTTCTGAAGCAGAAACGTAAACAGTAAAGAGAAAGGTGTGTCTTCTCTAACCAAAATATAAGGATTTTAAATATTCACCCTGTTTTCTTTTTTAAGAAATGCTGTAAGATGGGTAGGGGTCTCCACTCCTTAATAAGCTTCTTTCTTCGTTCCTATCCCCGAAGGTATATCCTGCTCGCGTAGCCTCATAGTGGAGTCAGGGTGGACCTTTCACTAGGTTGTCCAACCAGAACTGTGACTGCAAACAGTGCTGCAGTGTGACCTTAAGGAGTGGCACCCTCGAGGAAATTGTAATTTAGCAGACAACATAGCATTTGCACAGGATTCTCATGAATACATAATTCTTGAAGGTCTCCTTTGGTTTTATGGGCTTTGCTGTTAAGGGTGGAAAACCATGTTTTGACCAAGATTAACCTAGGATTGCAGAAAGCCTCAATTCATACTGAAGTTCCCAGGTATTTCTTGCTATCCGCTTCTAAGCCAGCTCAAGGGCTTCGTGTAGACTTGGGAAAATGCGTTAGTCTCCGTCCTGCAGTGGTTCTAGGACCATTGATTTTCCTGAGGCCACAATAATTTTAATAATTTTGATAAAATGAAAATTCCAACTTGGATATTACAACGTTAAAACAACTATCGTATTGACATTTTAAATGATAAATTCACACATTACGAACTATACTTATTAAGAATTTCAGAAACTTATATCCCAGGAGAAGGAAACATAAATCAGGCAGGAAGCAGGGGGCATAGGCAGGAAGTATGGGGTCTTGATGATGATGAGTAAGGAAGCTGCTAAGTCTTGTTTAAGTTGAGATGGTATTAATAGCAGAATGTTAGTTGCTCATTTTACGACTAAAAAGTGCAGGGTATCAGTCATAGTAGTAGATGCCCCTGTAGAATGAATAGATGGGGATAGTAGTTCCTGAAATGAATTTTACTTACAGCTATAGGAACAAATAGAGAGGATCCCAGATATAAAAGTGGTATTTTTAATATGGGATTTTAATGCCCAGGTGAGTGAGAATAGGGATGGATGTTATCCTACCCTAAGTAAATTTGGAGTAGGGAAAGAAGACAGCAATGGCTACAAACTGCTGCAATTTTGTAGGCACAAAAATCTAGCATTAACCAATACAATATTTGGACATAAAATGGCCCGTAAGTTAACATGGCGTTCATGTGATGGTTAGACGGTTAACCTTCTTGATTATGTTATTGTAAATCAAAAATTGGCTAGATCAATAATAGGCTATAAAAGAGTGTTGTAATGGATGTTAAAAGTAAAAATTACCATCTAGTAGTGTCTAGGGTTAATTTAAAGCAGAAATTTAGGAAGGGCAACTACCTTCTTGGAAAATATGACATTGATAGATCCTAGGATGAAAATTTCAGAGGAACTTTCCAGGAAAAGTTTACTACTAAACTGGAGAATCTAAACTTCGACAATGTAGAATACGGATGAAATAAGTTTAGGAAAATGGCTTATAAAGCCTTGGTGTCTTGGGTAGAAAAGTTAGAAACACAGCTAGGAATATTAATGAAAATGTTTTGAAATTTAGTAGAGACGAGGAGGGACTTGTACAAGATATACTTGAGTGATAAATGAATAGATCATATGAAACTTTGAGGAGCATGAGGAAGGTGGGAAAAGCATTAAAATAAGAATCAAGGAGGGTTTGAAACGTAGACTACAAATAAAATTAGATAAAAATCTGGAAGATCCAGCCAGACGAAATAATAGTAAAAATTGTACTGATTTGTTAATAAATTGGGAGGTAACAGTCAATCTGGACTCGTCCTAGTTAAAGATGGAGACGAGGCCACAATTATTGATAAGGAAAGAGTTAAAAAGAGGTGGTTAGAACATTTTGAAAAGGTGCTAACTGAGTTAAAGTTACAGGAAAATATATGGAAAAGAATGAGAACGTTTGTGACACTTGGAAGTGAAAGAAGGTAGATTTCATGAGGGAGCATTAGTGACAATACTAAAAGGATTAAAAAAAAAAATAAGGCTCCTGGTTCTGATAGTGCGGTAAATGAGTGTTTTAAATATGGTGGTTGTAAAGTTAGAGATAAATTACAAAAGATCATGTTTAAAATTTTTGAAAAAGGAGAAGTACTTAGCAATTTTAGGAAAAGTCCAATTAAATCCATCAAAAAGAAAGGTGATAAGAGCAAGTGTAGTTATCGTAGAGGCATTAGCTTGGTTTCCGTAGGAAGTAAATTACTTAATATAATGATGCTTTTAGACTTGGAAATGCTGTAGATAAAGCTTTAAGAGAAGAACAGTGTGGTTCTAGGATGGGAAGAGGACACGTCGATCAAAATTTCACTCTTAGATTATTAATTGAGAAGTGCCTGAACCATCAGACTCCTTTAGTCTTCTATTTTATAGATTTTGGGCAAGCACTTAAGCGAAAAAGAGCTTTAGCGAAGGCCTTCTCCTTGTATGGTATAGCTGACAAATACATTAAAGTGATTAGTGCTATGAGAACAATGACACTACAGTGGTTAAGGCAAGAAGTGAGGTAAACAGCTGGTTTCGTATTAAATCAGGAGTTAACCAGGGATGTGTTTTATATCCCTTCATATGAATAATTTAGATTGACTTTGTCTTAAGGAGCAGAGGGACGACAATGGGAAAACACAGAATCAAATAGGGAAGTGAAACTCTCCTGGTCTTAGATTATACTGATGATTTGAGAGTCGTAGATAAAAATGGTAGCAATTGAATGAATTTTAGTAGGCTTTGAAAATTCAGGTAGCAAGAATAGGTTTGGAGATTAATATTAAGAAGACTAAGTCGTTGAGACTAGGGAGTAAGTGAAGATGAAGAGGTGATACTGGGTAACGAGAAGATCAATGAAGGGGACACCTTCACTTACCTAGGTAGCATTATTAGTAAAGACGACGGGTGCAGTGAAGAAAAAGATTTGGAAGTTTACGATGATACGTCTACAAACCGAGGTTCGAATATTGGAAGTTACGGTGATGACATCGGTCAAGTACAGTTCTGAAGCATGGGCACTCCGAAAGACGGATGAGTATTATCTTAGATATTTTTGAGAGAAACTGTCTACAGAGCGCCATCTGGGCCGTTTGGGTACCCGTCTGACTGACCGTATTTCAAACAATAAGCTGTATGAAAAATACGGTTCCATCATGTGGATGAAGGATGAAAAATTGCCAAAAATCATCCTCGTCGGTCATCCATCTAGAACCATACGAAAAGCAGTTTGTCCCTAAATGGGGTGGGAAGATGTCGTAAAAAGATTTAGGGGAAATTTGAACTTCTTAGGCTTGTGTAAAAAAAGGAGGCTTTGAATTTACTGTGATGGAAGAGGAGCGTATGCACCTGTATAAGCCTCAGTCGACTTTGTGCTGTAGCGAGTTGCTAGCAGTAGTAGTAGCAGTAGTGTACTTCTATAATTAAGGCAGTGAATTTCATTAAAAATATTACTACTAGTAATGCTAACGGCTCACTGCAGCACCAAGTCCCCTGAGACTAGCACATCTACACACGCTCCTCCTCCGCCACAATATATTCATAGTTTCATTCTTTACCCATTTCATGAATTTCCAAGTTCCTGTCCATCCTTTCTCTCTAAATTATTTTTATGGCACTTGGTATTCAGCAAGTGACATATAGCGATCGCAAATTCTGTCGGTCTGTCGGTCCCGGTAGGCACTTCCAGATAAGCTAGGACGATGAAATTTGGCAGGCGTATCAGAGACCAGACCAGATTAAATTACAAATAGTCGTTTCCCCGATTCAACTATCCGGGGGGGGAGTGGGGGACGGGTAATATGGAAAAATTAGAAAAAATAAGGTATTTTTAACTTACGAACGGGTGATCAGATCTTATTGAAATTTAATATTTAGAAAGATATCGTGTCTCAGAGCTGTTATTTTAAATCCCGACCGGATCCGGTGGCATTGGAAAACACTTAGAGTGGAGAGATCGGGATGAAACTTGGTGGGAAAAATAAGCACAAGTCCTAGATTCATGATTGACATAACCGGACTGAATCCACTCTCTTTGGAAGAGTTGGAGGGGGTGTTAATTCGGAAAAATTTGAAAAACCGAGGTATTTTTAACTTAAGAAAGGGTGACCGGATCTTAATGAAATTCGATATTTAGAAGGAACTCGTGTCTCAGAGCTCTTATTTTAAATCCCGATCAGATCTGGTGACATTGGGTGGGGGGGAGTTGGAGGGGCAAACCTAAAATCTTCGATAACGCTTAGAGTGGAGAGATCGGGATGAAACTTGGTGGGAAAAATAAGCACAAGCCCTAGATACGTTACTGACATAACCAGAACGGATTCGCTCTCCTTCGGGAAGTTGGGGGGAGGGTTAATTCTGAAAAATTAGAAAAAATAAGCACAAGTCCTAGATACATGATTGACATAACCGGAATGAATCCACTCTCTTTGGGAGAGTTGGAGGGGGTGTTAATTCGGAAAAATTAGAAAAACCGAGGTATTTTTAACTTAAGAAAGGGTGACCGGATTTTAATGAAATTCGATATTTAGAAGGAACTCGTGTCTCAGAGCTCTTATTTTAAATCCCGATCAGATCTGGTGACATTGGGGGGGGAGTTGGAGGGGCAAACCTAAAATCTTGGATAACGCTTAGAGTGGAGAGATCGGGATGAAACTTGGTGAAAAAAAAGCACAAGCCCTAGATACGTTACTGAAATAACCAGAACGGATTCGCTCTCCTTCGTGAAGTTGGGGGGAGGGTTAATTCTGAAAAATTAAAAAAAATGAGGTATTTTTAACTTACGAAATAGTGATCAGATCTTAATGAAATTCCATATTTGGAAGCACCTTGTAACTCAGATGTCTTATTTTAAATCCCGACCGGATCCAGTGTCATTGGGGGGATTTGGGAGGGAGACCGGAAATCTTGGAAAACACTTAGAGTGGAGAGATCAGGATGAAACTTGGTGGGAAGAATAAGCACAAGTCCTAGATACATGATTGACATAACCGGACTGAATTCACTCTCTTTGGGAGAGTTGGAGCGAGTGTTAATTCGGAAAAATTAGAAAAATTGAGGCATTTTTAACTTAAGAATGGATGATTTAGAAGGAACTCATGTCTCAGAGCTCCTATTTTCAATCTCGACCAGACCTGGTGACATTGGGGGGGGGGGAGTTGGAGGGGGAAACCGGATATCTTGGAAAACGCTTAGAGCGGAGAGATCGGGATGAAACTTGGTGGGTAGAATAAGCAAATGTCGTAGATACGTGATTGACGTAACCGGACTGGAACTGCTCTCTTTGGGGGAGTTAGGGGGGTCCAGTGCTTTGATGGGTTCGGTGCTTCTGGACGTGCTAGGACGATGAAAATTGGTAGGCGTGTCAGGGACCTGCACAAATTGACTTGATAAAGCCGTTTTCCCCAATTCGACCATCTGGGGGGGGGACTGAAGAGAGAGAAAAAGATTGAAAAAATGAAGTATTTTTAACTTACGAGTGGGTGATCGGATCTAAATGAATTTTGATATTTAGAAGAACCTCGTGTCTCAGAGCTCTTACCTTAAATCCCGACCGGCATTAAGCCTCTGATTTTCCTTCTAAGAATCTATTGATTCTTAGAATTTTACTAGAGCTTATGCCATATGAGCTCTTGGCTCTTCCGACTTCGTCACAAGTGCCATATGAGCTTTTAGCTCTTGTTATTATAACCTGTTGAGAAACCACATTTGAGGAAGACCAAATGGGGCCTCAAATGGCCTATTTTCGCCTCAATTGGGTGGTCAAAAATCTGCAATCTTCGACAATCTATCATCCTTGGGGCGTGGCCTAGCCATTTTAACCTTTCTGTCACTAAAGCCCTATAAAGTGGAATCAAATCATATTTCTTTAGTTTTAGTTTATAAAGTGAGTCTAATAAGACACTGTCTAAATTAAAATTTTACCCGTTATTTGCAGATTTTGGTTTTATTTTAATTATTTTATTATAGTGTGCGGCCTAAGAAATTATTTATGCAAATAAATCAAGGCACAAGTACATTTTCTCAAGATACTTCAAGGTTTATGCTTTCCCGAAATAAGTCCCATGTCATTCCTTGCGCAACCAACAGCATAACAAATGTTTTGATATCAAAAAGGTTTTTTTTGATAAAAAAATGTTTTGAGTCAAAATGTTTTGACATCAAAATATCAAAAGATTTAAAATCTCTTTACTTCAAAGCACAGTTAAAACTTAATTGCTAAAAGAAAGCGATAATAACTAGCCAACAGTAAGAGAAATTTCTTAGTCTTTTTGACCTTCAATAGAATTTAAATTCTGGAACTGCGCCAATTAAAATTAAATTTCCCTGTTTTTGACAAAACGAAGGAAAATTATACTTGATTAACTGTGTAATTTCAGCATTTCATTTGACAACCGTGTAACTGCAAAATGAAATTCCAAGAAACAGAAAAATAAAAGCTTGAAATCACAACTATCGTGTTGTATCTATTGTAGCCTACAGATCGATGCAACAAGAAAAAAAAAAACAAGAAAACATAACAAAAAGAAAAAGAAAGACAAACAACTTCAAAAGAACATGAATAAACAATTTCTACTTCTACTTCAAATTCATCGTTTCATTGTTTTCGAAATTCTCACTGAGATTTATTTAAAGCCCTCTCCTCAGGGAAAATACTCCATCTCCCAGGGCTGATATTGTTTGTAATATGGATTGGAGAGTACATGGCAGGTGGAACTATGCCCTTGATCAGGTGAAAGATTTGGGGATTTTAAACTACCACTAAAAGTTTGAAAAGCATATTAAATGTCATATGAAAAACCAATTACTGGCGATCGAAATTTATTTCGATTTCCATGTACTATAGGAAGAAGATTGGAAGATAGGAAGAAGGCATTTTGTCATAGCATTCTTCAAGAAGCAGTAAAAGATTGTTTATTAAAAGCCATATTGCCTAGCTTAAAATCTAGCTTTGTTGATATGGCACCATGGAGTTAAGGAATCACGAGACCCTCTCCCCCCACCCCTCCTCTCCCGAACAGAATAATTTACTTTAATTTTCAACATGGATTGGCGTTTTTAAAAATAATGCACTTTCTGGGATCGAAGTGAGGACTTCAATGGAAGTGAAGTGGGAGTGCAGTGAGTACTTCAGGTTTGTTTGTGCAGAATCTACAAGAGGCAACAATATATTGCAAGTTTTTTTTTGTAGCTAATTTTACCACAAACATTTACATTAACCACAGACATATCAAATATAGAAGAAACTAAGGATGAATGAAACAAAGTTTTTGCTGTCATTGTACCATAGGGGAAAGATAATGACAGGAGTTCTGAGGGGAGCGCATCCTCACTTTAGTGACCGAATGAGGACGGCTTTATATTCATATTTAGGATCTGCGAGGGATAAACGTTTTTTTAACTGCTTATTCTTGTAATAATTTCAAACCATAAATGCTTCTAATATTTAAAGATATGTTTACAAAATGGAATCTGCTAAAACTTACTCTTTTTGTCATGTGGATTCCAAATTTGTACCAACAAAAAGAAAAAAAAAGAGAGATTGTGTTCAGCAATTCCGTGCTAAAAAGTGTGCTCTGAATCCATTGCTTTATTTTTGTGATGTGTTTTTCTTAAACTAGCTACATTATTCCCTGAACATTTGTTATAAATGGAAATCTAATAGTCCTGTCTATTTTTACCCGTTGTAATATTTACCCGTCATTGTCACCTAAGATAATGAGCCAGTAAAATGACCGCAAAACCCAATTGGTACTTTTATATCGATTTTGAGGCAATGAAAAACAAAGTTTTTGAGTCATAATACTTTTTACAATTAAAACTTTCTGCTTCTCTGCGGCAACACATTAAACCCGGTATCATTTAAAATTTCAAAGGTGCCCCAGAAACCCCAAAGAGGATGATTCACCACCAGCACATTGAAGAAATATACAGAGTATTCAATTATGTATAGTATATTGATGAATGTCCCATTGATATAATGACAACTTACACCACTTTTTGAATTGTAAGGCCCAACCTTGCTGAACTTCCAATAACCTTAATTCCCAATTAGAGAAAATTTTACTCCAGAATATATTACTATGGAATAAATTACAAAAATTTATTTTTAATTTCATTATATTATTTTTTCGAGATTCTTTATTAGTAAATATTTATTGTTTTTTAATGAAGTATTTCATTTCCTTGAACCTACAAAATTTAATATTAAATATTTGATTTATTTCATATTCATTTCATTTAACATTCATTCAATAGTTTTTGTTCCATTTTTATTTAATTTAAATTTAATTTATTTTATAATTTAATTAAATAGAGTAAACTACCCTTAAATAAACTACTAACGAATCGCTCAAGGAAACTTAAGTTTATCAATATTCAAGAAAATCTTACTCCTCCACCTAAATTTGACTAATACTTTAAGAAGTCTGAATATTATAGAGTTAATTTCAAAATTTTACTCGTATGCCTGAATGTTGATGCGGATATTTTTCTAAATAAGTTTTCTGAGAAAAGTGTTTTTTTTCTGGAGTCTACGCCCAGCAGTCCAAATCTCCACCCTCAAAAGGGCATACTCGCCCTGAGAAATAGTGCTATTGTCACTTTCTCCCTGAGACCAATCAGCATTAGAAAAAAAAACTTTCCACCGGAGACCCTGTGTATAACCTTGAAAATGAAATCAACATTAATGTTTATCGTTCTAGCAAGCATGACTTTCTGCTAAGTTGATCAGGTGCCATTGCTGTTTTTTAGTTAAGAAGTTGTAAACACCTTCCTGAATATTCACTTGTCCAGACAACTCCCTAAACACTTTTTTCTTCAGATATCTCTTTCTCCGATACTAGATTTAGGCTACTGGTGGCACTGCTAATCAAGGCGGACGAAAGTGTTTTTTTTTTCAAACAGTTCGTGGTAACGAACTGAAGTAAGGAGTGACCCGGCTCAATAGTAACCGAAACTCTAAAAAAAGGAGTTCTTATCAAAAGTTACCCGTCAAAAGTTAAGAGCCTAAGAAAATTTGCCTTATTTTAAAAAATAGGGGAAAACATCCCTTAAAAGTCATAGAATCTTAACGAAAATCACACTATCAGACTCAGCGTATCAGAGAACTCTACATTCGAAGTTTCAAGCTCCTATCTACAAAAATGTGGAATTTTGCCTTTTTCGCCACAAGACAGATCACGGATGCGTGTTTTCTTTTTTTTTCAGGGTTGATCGTATCTACCCAGTGGTCCTAGAATGTCGTGAGTGGACTCATTCTAACGAAAATTAAAAGTTCTAGTGTCTTTTTAAGTGATCAACAAAATTGGAGGGCACCTAGGCCCCATCCCACGCTCATTTTTTCCAAAAGTCACCGGATCAAAATTCTGAGATAGCCATTTTATTCAGAGTATTCTTTGGGGACGACTTACTCCTCCACAGTCTCCGTGGGAGGGGCTAAAAAACTTTGACCAGTGTATTCACATACTAATGGTAATTGGGAAGTGTACAGACGCATTCAGGGGGATTTTTTTGGGTGGAGGAGGGGAAGGGTTATGCGAGGGGAACTTTCCATGGAGGAGTTTGTCATGGATAAGAGAATTTCCATGAAGGGGGCGCGAGATTTCTTAGCATTTTTTTAAAGAACAATGAAAAAATAAATATGAAAAAGTTTTTTCAACTGAAAGTAAGGAGCAGCATTAAAACTTAAAACGAACAGAAATTATTACGTATATGAGGGGTTTACCTCCTCGTAATACCTTGCTCTTTACGCTGGAGTATTTTTAGTAATTTCAGCTATTTGTTCTACGGCCTTTGTGATTCAGGGGTCATTATTAAGGGTTTGGGACAAAATTTAGGCTTTAGTGTAAAAAGCGATGCATTGACGAGGGGATGCACCCCCTCAAATATGTAATAAATACATACGAATGTAGAAGTTAGTTACGTAAATTAATTCGTCAGTTACGTATATTTTTTTACTAATGAAAACGTTCGTAAAAAACTAATAGTTCTAGTTGCCTTTTTAAGTAACCAAAAAATTGGATGGTAACTAGGCCTCCTCCCCCGCTCTTTTCTTTCTCAAAATCTTTCGATTAAATTTATGAAAAAGCCATTTAGCCAAAAAAAAAAAAAAAATGCAAATTTCGTTTTAATTACTTATGGGTTGCCTTTTTAAATAACCAAAAAAATTGGAGGGTAACTAGGCCTACTCCCTCGCTCCTTTTTTCTCAAAATCGTCCGATCAAAATTATGAGAAAGCCATTTAGCCAGAGAGCCAAAATCAAAATATGCATTAATTCAAAAACGTTCAGAGATTAAATAAAAAACAAGTTTTTTTTTAACTGAAAGTAAGGAGCGATATTAAAACTTGAAACGAACAGAAATTACTCCATATATGAAAGGGGCTATTCCCTCCTCAACTACCCGCTCTTTACGCTAATTTTTTTCCCTGTTTGAAAAAGTAGATTTGAGAGAAAGAGTCAAACTTTAGCGTAAAGATCGGGGCGTTGAGGAGGGAACAGCCCCTTTCATATCTAATTTCTGTTCATTTCAAGTTTTAATATCGCTCTTTACTTTCAGTTAAAAAACTTGTTTTTTTTATTTAATTTTGTATGATGCGCTACTTAGCATAGATCTAATATGTAGTAGGCTACATATGCAGGCCTTTTTACATATTGAAGGTATTTTCAGTACTGTATCTAGAAACTTCTGAAATTGTAGGACAAGTGGGATGGGACATTATATGTTTCCTTTAGCCACCGGGGAGGTATTCAATCTCGGGAGGTATTGGCGTATCTGGGTTGATATTCTTAACTCAACCCTGGGCATCTGCTTTGAAAGATCCAATTTGATAGAATTATATAACATATTTGGTTCTCTGCTACTTATTTTAAGCTAGTAAAGTAGTCTCACACTAGCAAGCTGGTGGAGATGAAATAGGTGGAGTCTGACCCATGCCCATCTGCCTTTAGGAAGATGGGGCACATTACGAAAAACGGATACTCACACTAAGCCGGCATATTTTACGAATTTTTTTTTGAAATTATTGGCGAGATTTGATGGAGGGAGAGGTAGGGTCCCAAAGATTCACTCCTCTGTACGTGCCTGGGTGCAACAACGTTCTAAAATCAAATAAATAGCATATAATATACAAGAAATTCCAAAAAAACGAGATGTAGACAATACTTAGCAAGGATAAAAAATAAGTTAGAAATCAACTTGTCTGAGCTAGAGTATGCTAAAAAAAAAAAAAAGCCTACCTGAACCTCCTTGCTCTTGATTATTTCCAATTTCCAAAGTAACAACTGATGTCAGTTGCTGGTTTGTTTCGTCTAGAATACAGACACCACGGTTAAGATTTACAAAGATAATAAAGGTTTAGTCTAGGAAAAGACGTTAAAACACAATTGAGATCCAAATGCAATATATAGAATAGATATTACACATTTAATCATCAGAGCCTAAAATACCCTCCAGAGGTAGCGTGAACACCCCTCCATAAGTTACAAATTATGGAAAAAATAAGAAAAAATAACTCCTAAAAAAGGCAAAAGTTGTGTCTCTTTCTTATGAAGATCATGGGCTCTTTAGTTCTGTAGCCTAAAAGAAATTGAGCGAATGTCTTGAAATAAACGATACCAAGATATAGTTAACAGTATAGATAACAGTAGACAAAAGTTGAGAACTAATATTTGTTGATATAGGCTTTTTAAGGCAATTTCTTGCTATTCCGATTTTCCACTTCAGCGACACAGGAGTTAAAATAAAGGAAGAACGCAACTCTTTCATAAGTCTTGGCTTATTATTGACAGGTGTGACCATAGTTCGACTCAGGAATAATGATAGAAACGAAGAATAGCCCTTCAGGCCTGGCGTCTGGGGAGTTTGGGCTTGTCTTCTTTAACACTTCAATAGGCTAATTTTGTCAGGCGAAGCCGTAGTTGTAGGAATAGTTAGAGGTACAGATACAGAGTTCTTAAATAAACAAGAGGGGGGGGGGGTGTTTCCACATCCTAGACTTCTTAAAATGCCTTATTAGTAGCTTCATTGAACATTTTTTGAAAAAGTCACTTATAGATTTAGAAAAATATCCCCCCCCCCTGTTTTTGCGGAACGACACCACTAGTCTTCGTGCTATACTTAAAATACCTGAATTGAACTCCTTTTATGGATCAAATACAATTTACCCAGTCATTAGAATACATAAAAACACCTCTCTTAGAGGCTTTGTAGCCTGTCATTTACGAAAAACGTAAACATATCAAGCATAATAATGCATATTTAGAAAAAAGAATGATAAGCAAGGAAAAAACATGCTACAATGGCACAAACAACACCATTCAAAAAAGTAGACACTGAAAAGAGAAATTACACTCTCAACCAAGGGATTGCCCACTCTCCGTCAGGTGGTGCACGTCAAGGAGCGCCAGTCTTTCCACCACACATGGTATACATCCATCACATCTTGGCTCTTCACGCTACAAATGGGGCACTTCGCGCCATGTATTGCGAACTTCAGGTACCCGTGGCACACATAAGTTGTACAACTTGTAAAGTGGGCAATTCCACTATGAATATTCTAAATTGAACATCTATTCAACAGATTTAACAAAAGATTCTGTACGGCTAAGATCAAATTAAAAACAAAAAATTAAAAGTTAGTTAGAGTAAGAACTCAAACAATATGAAATCAGTAGGACACCTCTTAAACAAATGTGGATTGACGAACATGGACAATGAAAGCTACCGGCAGTTGTGTCAATTGATAGAAATTTAAGGATGGGGTGGGGGCAAAGTGCATTTTTCAAAGTCTAGGGAGGGCCAATTTTTTCAATAAAATGTCAAGAAGAAATTTTTTACTGAATATATCCTCCCCCCCCAAAAAAAAAGTCATTCTTCAAAATCTTAGAGGGAGCAAAAATTTAAAGGACAAACGCTATTCCCCTCCTAATTAGAGTTCCTAGCTACCGGCTATTTTTTTTTTCAAACGTATTTAAAATTAAAGAACTGGAATTGGCGAATGATAAAGAGAAGATTTGAACATAAACAACGCACAGTACGCTCATTTTGACATGGCAACTAAACATTACCGATTCGATCCATATGAGTTCAGCGCTACTTACAAATTAGCTAGGATATCCCTTTTCTTTTTCGCCACCAACGAAAGTACTAAATACTTTTAATTAGTACTCAACTTTAAATCAAATAACGAGAAAAGAAAATAAATGTTTCATTTAAAAATGAGTAAAAACTTTAAATTAGTATTGCCAGTAATCCAGTAATAACAATTTTCATATTTAGTCCATAATATAAATAGTTTAATCTATGGTTATAGGATTATATAGCAATGAAATGTATGTATAATTTAAAAACAATCAAATTTGGTTAAGTTAAATATACAACCTTTAAATCTAATTTGAATCCAAGCTTCCTTTTAAGCGCTTTAGTTTTCCGTAGTCCTTAATAACCGGCTAATTAGCTCAATATCACAACAAAGAACACATTTTAAAAAGAACTATTGAAAAGACAACATACTTGTTCTAAAGCAAGTCACAACTAATCACAACACTGAAGGGATTGTTTTTATCATGCTTTGATAAGCACACCTAACGGCGAAAAGGATAATTACATTTATCAAACAATAAACTAGGGTATGACAATTGGGTAGCAAATCTAATTTCAGAATCTGAAGTGCATTGTGGCGTACCCTTCGCAGTTGATGAGAGCACGTTTTCACTCTGTAGCGTTTGTTTACTTGAAGCTATTTAAGGTTATTTACATTTCTACTTCACGGTGTGTGATAATTTAAAAATTGTATTTTGTTACAATTTTTACGCATGAATTATATTATTTTATGCAGGTTGGTGGTTAATCACTTTTTCAAGTTAATTTAAACAAATTGTATACCAATAAATGATTTTGTACTTCAGACCGCCGTTGCATATAGGCTATAACGAAAACGAAAGGGAAGTAGCAAAACAAACAGGTAAAATGTTTAAAACGAAAGTGGAAGACTTTTCACCATCTCAGAAAAACTTTTCCGTTTTAAAAGTTTTCATTTCGTTTCAAGAACAAATCATGTAGTCATTCTGTGCTTTCATTTGAGTATTCTACCATTAACTTTTCCTTTTTTTTATTTATTTAATAGAAAGAGGTAGGCCTCCCCCACCTCAAATACAAGGATTTTTTTTCAATGAAACTGAATGTAGAGAAATTAGGTGTTAGCGGAAAAAATTAACAATTGTTAGGTATATTCGCCAGAAAAGTTTAAATAATAACAGTCTATTGATTCCCACTGACAACTATACTTCCAAAGGAAATTTACAACTTTTTAAGCATTTTGGTGTCATATGTTTTCAGCTTACTTTTTGTCTATTTTCTACCCACGTTTTTTTTTTCTAAATTTGACACCTGATACTAACAAAAGCTGCATAACTCCATATGGAGTTTTTTCCTTTAAAATTGGACTCTACATTTTTTCCTGATTTCTTTTTTAGATAGAATGTGTACACATGATAGTATGGTTGTATGTGTTTCCACATATAAAACCATATGATTTGGTCTTATCAATACCCTATTCAAACACAGGGCTAGCCATAGAGAAAAAAGCCACAAGATATTCAAGAGATGGTAGAGCGAAAAACCAGATTGATTCTTCCCTCACGTTCCGCCGTTGGAAATCGATAGCTAAGATAATAGATCGTACATTGGAGCAGATACTGGTTCAAAACATGGGTCAGATCGTCTCCTTGTCAAGCTACATCTGAAGTTGCCACTACCAGCACAACCCAAGACAACTACAACCACTACAAGTGGTGAATGATTTTTTTTTATAATTATATTGAAAAGGACAAGTAAAGTTGAAATAGGTATGATGCCTCCAAGTTTCCAGGAACTACACTGTTTGCACAGATTTTTAACAGAAATTTAGTCACTCTACAATCTAAATGTAAGTGCGATGTCTGATGATATTTTTTTACCTTCACTTCAATTAAAAACTGTCTTTTGAACATTGAAGCTTAGACATGAGTCAAATTTTATCCCAGAAAAATCACAGAAATAAAGTTGAAACAAAGTCCACCGCAAACATGACTGGTTTGAAAACCGCTGAAATGGTAACCACTAACACGCGAGCCAGAGGCTTCAGGGAATCTGATGAATTACGACAAACGCATCTGTCAATGCTGTCAATCTTAAAAACCGCAACGTCCACTACAATCACTGTTCCTTTCTAAACAAAAAACTCTTGCTCAGAAAACAAAAAAAATACTATTTTTTTAACTACTGCTAACAGCTCAATGCACCATCAAGCCGTACTAGCGTCAACACAACTGACCATACTCCTCCTAAGCTTCAAACCATTCAAACCTTCACTCACTACCCCTCCCTTGAAGCTCAAATTTCTGTTAAACCCTTTTAAAAAATAATATCTTCCAACCCGTGTGGAGTCCACATGGGTTGTGCCCGAGATAGATGGCCAAAAGAGACTATCCTTTGGCCCACGATAGATGGCCAAAAATAAAATCTGTTTATCTTTTTTTTCTTTTTTCTTTTTTTTTGTAGAAATCATCAAAAATCAGAATTCATTTCTTACGAAAACTATGTTTACGCGTAGTTTACATAGATCTGAATGGAGCTTAGCCGCGTGTGGAGTAGCTGGTTAAGTATACATTTGAAATAGATTGGATGGGATTATTGTAGGATGATTTGAGTTTATTTTCATATTTTGTTTGATCTAATAACTTTTACTTGTTATTAAAAAAGAGATGGAAAAATGGTGTTTTCAGATATAAAATGCATTTTATATTAGTAATAACAACTTATTTTAAAAACAAGGTAAATACTCAACACTTGTGGAATTTTTATAGCGGGGGATCGGAATTATGAGGAAAGTCCTTTTTTTAATAAAGGCTTTTCAATTTTTTCAGTGATGATTTTTTTCAAAATTAACTAGTCAGATCCCGCTAGCATAATTCGTATCACTGCAACCATATGATTCAAGTTATAGAGAATGTGAGTTCAAACACCCAATAAATGTATATTATTTTGAAACTAAACGACCATAGACCTTCTACTTTTTCCTTATATCAACCCGAAAAGCCTCGTTACATGATCTTTGGAATATTTTGAATAAAATAACCATGTAAAAATTTCTATTGGATGCATTTTGCGAAAACACAACGTGTAGGGGATGTGGTAACTGCCCTCTGATCACTTTGACTCTTTAAAAGGGCACTAGAACATCTTATTACCAATACAATGAGCTCCTCTGAAGTACATACGACCACCCTTACTATAAAAAAACCCTATATGTCCCCAGGGCATAACTTATAGCCCTTGCTCTGAGGGCTATGGGGGGGGGTCAGTCATCCTCAAAGACATAATTTCCTGACACTTCAACTATGCTGAAAAACTACTACGACCACCTTTTCTATAAAAAAAAAAAAAACACTTATATGCCCCCAGGGCATAACTGACAGCCCTTACTTTGAGGGCCTTTGGTGGGGGGGGGGGGTAAGAAAATTTGTTATCTCCAAAATTTGACTGGATGTGTTTGAGGAAAAATTGGCTTGGGAGGGGAGGGGGTGCTGGTTACTCTCAAATCACTTTTGACTCTTAAAAGGGCACTAAAACTTTCAATTTCAAATTAAATGAGTCCCATCTGAAGTTTATACAACCAATCATTCCATAAGAACCATATATGCCCATAGGGCATAACTTGCAGCCCTTGCCCGAGGGTTCTGAAAGTTTTACAACCCTGGAAGCATTGTTATATGTTCTTTGGACTATTTAGAACAAAATTGCTATCTCACAATTTCAATCAGATGCGTTTCGTGAAAAGGGTGGCAGTCGTGGGGGGGGGTAGTTGCCAAAATCACTTTTGACTCTTAGAAGGGAACTAGAACTTCCAATTTTAAACCAAATAAGCCTCCTCTAAAAATTATACAGCTATCACTTCCATAAAAACCTCAAATGCTTCCGGAGCATAACTTACAACCCTTGCCCCCAGGCTATGGGGGTTCGTTTCAACCCCAAAAGCGTTGTCATGTGGTCTTTGGACTATTATGAATAAAATGGCTATCTCAAAATTTCTACTGAATGCATTTTAGAAAAATACAACGTTTGGGGTGGGATAGCTGCCCTTTGATCACTTTGAATCTTAAATTAGGTCCTAGAACTACTGATGACCAATCCAATGAGCTCAAGTCGAAGTTTTATACTACTACCCTTTCTATAAAAACTTATATTGCCGGGGTTGTCATCCTCAAACACATAATTTTCAGACCTTTCAACTACGTTGAACAAAATGGCTATCTCAAAATTTTGATTGGATATGTTTGGGGAAATTATGGGCGTGGGGGGCTACTTGCGCTCCAATCACTTTCGACTATTAAAAAGAACACTGGCCCTCTCAATTTCCAATCCAATGAACACTTTTCGAAGTTTCTACGACAAATTCTTCAATGCGAAATGCCCTAGTCTAAATCCAAAAACTAAAACAAAATAAAAAAAATAATACATTGTGCCTACATCGTTCTTTACTTAGGCAGCGCTATTGCGTTGCCTATGATAAGCTAATCCGTCTTTTTTGTTAATTATTTTCTAGACACTCAACAATTCAATTTTTGGTAGAAAATTTAAATCCAAACAAGCCTTGTGATGAGACAGCAAATGATCGGCTGAAACATCACTTAAGTCAACAATTGATGTCTGATCTTATTGATGATTTGGTGAGAATAAACCCTTTCTAATAATTCATAAAAGTATGCGCAATTTTACCGTATTTTTATGTCTACTGAGATTCTTTACTCTACATTTTTTTTGTAGTTTTCTCGATTTCAGCTAGGAGAGTTACTTTTTTAATTAAACTATTGAGCAAAAATGTTCTCAATCTCCAAAGTTGGCGATTTCTCACTCAAATGGGACATCCTTTGCCATAAACTTGGAAGGCGCCTATTGAAAGGGGACAATGGGATGATTTGAAAAATACCTTTTTAGTATTTTCAATGAAAAAATTGAAGAATAAACGAATCACCCCACCTACATTGTCCAGAGCAGACACCCCTGTCTAAATTTTTAACGCGTGTAGTGGACTTGAAGTCGAGAAGACATCGTTAAAATTCGGTATTTCTTGCTTCTGTCCAGTTTGATCAACTGAATGAATTTAGTCTGATCTCAGTACTCTAGCTTTATTCCCGGGCCACATTTTAGTCAGTATAGTCACACATGTCGACAAAAACAAAATTACGCACGATTACAGCGCCAATTATGTTTGCCGTTCGTAATTTCCCAAGTTGAACATTGTTCAACTTTCAAACATATATTTCTTGATTGAGCAATCAGAGTCAAGGTTTAAGGCATACTTTTTAAAACTAGAAAGGCGGTTCTTCTATCTGGGAGAGGAACCTGACATAAGTTAAGAAGACTTAGTATTAGAATTGAATAGTTTGACACAAATTACTGTTGGTGACATCTTTTTAAACTAATTTCTTGCACTTTTAATTTTTTACTTTTTCAATACAAGTGTGACGCTAAAATCAAGAAAATGTCATTCATGATATTTGGCTTTCTTTATTGATAGATGTGACTATGATGTAGCATTGGCATTACTAAAAAGATATTTTTGGCACGGGTGGAGATGTTCAGAGGGATGAGATGCACCTTAAGTAACTCATTATCTCCCTACCATCCAAAACAAAACAAAAATTCAAAAGCAAGTTCAGAACAAAGTTTGATTGAATACGGCTAGGCAAATCCCGTCTTAAAAAAAAAGAAAATATTCCACACGCTATGAATGTGTGGGAACAAACCCATATTTTTTTCAGCTTTTATTACGGTCAGCTAGCAAAAACCATAATTCTTACTTTGTTCTTTTTTTATTATTATTATTCACACGCACGACAAATTGAATCCAAAAATTTGGAGGGAAGATTTCACAAGATTCACATGAAAAATTTCCATCAGATTTGGTGAGAACCTAGCATAAGTTTGCCAAGCGACGGTCAAACAAAAGTTTGAATATATATGGCTTTTGTTGGAATCGTCATTTTGATTTGACATTAGTCGGTACCCTTCTCTTCCACAGATACAAAACCAGCAACCAGTTTAGTACAGAGATGGCAGCAGGGGATTTATTTTCCAATTTTCCCTCCATTCTACCATCATATCTCTACCTCTATAAATTGTAAGTGCCGTAACTTACAGCCAATTATTCAAATATAAAAAGAATCGCATGACAGTGTTATACAACGGGTACAAGAAGCGAGTATTTCTTATTGCAAGACATATTCAGAAGATACTTGATCGTCAGAAGTTAATATATGTTACATTTTTTTTTCTTTTTTTTTCTTTTTTTTTGCATGCCGTCCGAGTAGCTTTATTGCTTGATATATCTAATTAATTGCCACCACACCTTGCGTAGTGGCCTGTCATGAATTGAGACAGAGACATATGTATCAATCACTAATGCAAACTTAAGATAAAACAGAACCAAGGAAGACTGATAAGAGTAGCGATTTTCAATGAGACAAGATAATTTCAAAGAAGTACAAGATAAGTCATGCAGAACCCATGCATATCATTTCAATAGTTTACCGCAATACAGAGGCAAATTATACCCCGATATAACGATGGTTCCACAAACCAGCAGCACGAGAACCCTCTGAAGGCGTGCATAAGTATTTTTTTCTCAAAAATTTCCCAGAATAACTCAGCATTACCCTAAGTCAAATATGTAAATGCAGTATTTGTACGGCATTAAGAGAAACTCGGCTCTCATTATCAATAGACACCATATAAAATAGTTCGGTTATCTTACAAAAGTCACTGGAGTATCTGCGCTACCAAATCCTTCAAGATCCTAGCTCCTCTCAACTCTCAACCTCCTATCAACCTCTCAGCTCCTAGAAGAGACGCCAAGGAGGGAAAACCAAAAAGTCAGAGCCTGGAAAAATCAGATCTCAGGCCTATTAGAAGGAAGAGGAAATTCAGTCAGCCCAATCGATCCCATTCACGGAACATTTGGCACAAAATTTCTCAGCATGAACCAAACAAGTCTCAAAGATCTTTAGATGCTTATAAAAATGAAATGACTTAGTTCCCGTCACCAGTACAAAAATATGAGTGATATACATTACAGCTATGTTTATTAGATGTAGTTATGTTGTTCCTGAAATTCCCATTTGCTGAATGAGGTTTTCAAAAAATGCATTTTGTTGAG